>NW_003315893.1:581660-844391 GCF_000151265.4 Micromonas pusilla CCMP1545 | reverse complement strand
GGAGGGGGGGGGCGGCGGGTCGGCGCGGGTCGGGCGGGCGGCGCGGACGACGTTGACCGCACTAATTGGGCACGGTGTCGGCGGGAATCGAACGAATTGCCGCGACGAGATCGAACGGCGCGCGCGCGCACCCGGCGGGTCCCCCCAATCCTCCGTCCGCGCCCGCAGCGCGGCCACGAGCGCGTCCACGCGCTCGTCCCGAGGCCCCGCCCGCTCCGGCGGCAGGGGGATGATCCCCCGCCCCCTTCCTGGTGAAGGCGCCATCGGGCAATGCCCGACGTGTGTGTGTCCGATCGCGGGAACGCGCGCGACGCGACGCTTGGACCTTTAGAGCCACGCGATGAGAAGATCTACCAAGTGGCTTCAACCAGCAGAGTGCCGACTATCATATTGAGACCCAATGTTACGACCACCGATCGACGCGATTGACCGATGAACCGATCGAGGCTTCAAATCGTGTTCGTGCCTGGCTCCGTCCGCGCGCGCGCTCGGCGCGCCACACGCCCCAGCGCGCGCTCGCCGTCGTCGTCGGGATGTCGTGCGAATTCGAGCGGCAGCTCGCCGCGGTCCAGGTCCGTCGTCTCCCCAGCCCGTCCCCCCTCCCCCCCGCGCGCGGCGTCCGACCGGTCGTCGTCCGATCGACGCGCGCGCTCCCGCGGTCGATCGATCGAGCGGGGGACCAACCCTAAGCGATCGATCGATCGAGACGCGCGCGCGGACCGAAACGTCGAATCATGAACGCGCGCCCCCGCGAGCGTCTCTCACGCGCCGCCTCCTCCTCCCCGCCGCCGCCGCGCAGGAGCGACTCGCGGGCGTCGTCTCGAGCTCGGACGACGTCGCGTCCGCGGCGCCGAGGGCGCTGTCCGGATCCGCGCCGAACCTCGTCGTCGCCGACGACGGAACCCCAGGCGCGGAGAACACGTCCGACGCCAAGCAGCTCGTCGAGCAAGCGCTGTGCTGCGTCCTGCACGAGCTCGTCGTCGACGCGGGCGAGGCGAGGGCGCCGTTCATGGAGTACGCCGGGAGAGAGGGCGGCAAGAAGAAGAAGGTGAAGGCGTCGTCGGCGTCGCTGCCTCGACTGTTAGATCTCTCGTTGACGCTCAGCGAGTGGGGCGTGTGCGATCACGGCGTCGTGTTCACCGTCCTCGAGCAGCTCGTGGAGTGCTGCACGATCGCGGACGCGCAGGACGTCTTCACGTGGATCGAAGGCAAGCGCACGCGTCTGAACGCGGACGTCTTGTGGCGCCGAGGGAAGCTCATCATGCTTCGGACGTGCAACGACCTCCTTCGAAGGCTTTCCAAAACCAACGACGCCACGCTTCGCGGCCGCGTGCTTCTGTTGCTCTCGTCGCTGTACGCGCTGAGCGAGCGGAGCGCGCTGAATCTCGCGGGGAATTACAACCGCGCGAACGTCACGACGCTGGACGAGCTCGAGGTCGGAACAAACGGCGCGGAACAGGGCGGCGGAGGAGGGAAGGGGAAGGGGAAGGGGGACGACGACAATGAGGTGCGTTCTATACACTGGTTCCCATACGACCGCGATCGCGTGGTGAACGCCGATCCTTAAGGACTTTTCCCGGCGCGTCTCTCCGCCCACCCCACGGTTTCAATCCCCGCCCTCGACGCCTTTCAACTCCACCTGACGCCTTTGAACTCCACCCCGACATTCGCTTGTATGGAACGACCCTGATAAGGACGAGGACGCCATGGAGACGGACGACGCGGCGAAAACGAACGCCCCCGTGGTGGACGTGCGGTTCTACAAGACGTTCTGGTCGCTGCAGACGTTCTTCCAGAACCCGAACGTCGCGCTCGGCGTCGCCGGCGGGTGGGACGCGTTCTACGCCGCGTTTCAGGCTGTGTTGGATAACTTCGAGACGCACCGGCTGGACGCGTCGGACGAGACGGCGGCGACGACGGCGGAGGAGAGCGCGCTGGGGGTCAAGTATCTCACCGCGGCGCCGCTGCTTCAGCTGCAACTCCGCGACCCCGCGTTTCGGCGATCTTTCCTGCTTCAGTGCGCCATCCTCCTCGGGCACTGCGAGGGCCCGCCCGCGCTGCCCAAGGTGAAGCGCGACCAGGTGGCGAAGGCCAAGGCGCGGGTCATGGCGGCGACGGCAGCGACGCCGCCCAACGCGCGCGGCGTCGAGTTCGCCGAGTTCGTCGCCGCCGCGTTGAAGCGCGAGGTGTATTGGGTGGGATGGAAGAAGGACAACTGCAAGGACTTTCAGCGCGCGTCCGAGCCGCGGCCGCCGCCGAAGCCGCCGCCGCCGGTGATGCGCAAGCGCCCGCGGCTGGGGACGAAGCAGCCCGCGGTGCCCCCGGAGAAGCGCGTGAAACTGGGCAACCCGGAGCTCGACCGCCTGTGGAATCTCTCCGTGGACAACGCGTCTTCGCTGCGCGAGAAGAAAGCGGAGGAGACGTCGATGGCGACGTTTTTACAGCCCGTCCTGGACGACATGGACCCGGAAGCGCAGATCGAGGAGGCGTACAAGCAGAAGAACGACAAGGTGTTCGTGTGGAAGGCGTTGAGGATGATCGCGAAGGAAAACCTCTCGGCGTTTTCCAAGCTGGGGACGGATGACATGGAGGCGGTGGTTCCGGGGTTGCTCGGCGTGGAGCCGCCCGGGGGGGGCGGGGAGAAATCGGAACCGGAACCGGAACCGGAACCGGAACCGGAACCGGAACCGACCGGCGGCGGCGAGGAGGAGGAGGAGGAGGGCAAGGCGGAGGACGCCGCGAAGACCGAGAGCGGGGAAAAAGGCGGGAAACCCCGGGACGGGGACGGGGACGGGGACGGGGACGGGGACGCCGCGGCGGCGGTGGCGAAAGCCGTGGAGGCGCTCGAGGCGAAAGTCGCCGCGGACGCCGCCGCGCGTTCGGACGAAGGGAACGTCGACGACGCGTCCATGGAGCAAGAAGCCGAGGACCTGCCGGAGTAGACGGAGCGAGAGAGACCGGAGAGGAGGCTGGCGTCTGGTTTGTTTTTTTTTCGTTCCGATTCCGATTCCGTCTCGCCCGTCGTCATCGCTCTACGCTTCTCTATTTCTTCTCTCACGCTCGCCCGGGTTCCTCCGGGTCCGGGACGTCTTCGTCCGCGACGTCGTCGATGTCCTCGTCATCCTCGACGTCCGGCGCGGTCGCGAGCTCCTTCAGCTTCGTCTTCACGTCCGCGGGCGCGGCGTCGACGAACGGAAACATCCACAGTTTCTCCGTCTCCGCTTTCTCCGCGTCGCGCAAAAAGTTGTTATTCACGAGGAACCGAAACACCTGGAGCAGGCGCGAGCGCGAGACGCGGACTTCCTTCGCGAAGAGCTTCTTCAGGAGCGTCGGCTGCGGCGGTCGTTGCGGTTGGTTTCCGTGCGCGCCGCCGCCGCCGCCGCCGCCGCCGCCTTGGCCTCGGCCTCCCTTTCCCGGTTTGTTTTTCCGCTCGGGGCGCTCGTGCGAGAAGCGACACTTCGCGCCGGACTTGCACTGGCCGCGTAGAAAAAACCGACAGGTCCGAGGCGTTTTCGCGCCCGTCCCACCGTCTCCATCGCCGCCGTCGCCACCGCCGTCGCCGTCGTGCGCGTCTCCTCCTTCCCGTCGCGGCGCTTTCGCTTTCCCCCCGTCGTCGTCGTCGTCGTCGTCGTCGTCGCGCGCGCCGCGTTTCCTGCCTCTGCCTTTGATGCCTCTCCCGCCGCCCTTCCCTCTTCCCCCTCCTCCTCTTCCCCTTCCTCCTCCTCCTCCGCCGCCGCCGTCGACGTCCCCGATCTCCTCGCTCGCGTCGTAATGCCCCAACGCCCTCTGCGCGGCGAGCACCTCCTTCAACCGCGCTCGCCTCGCCGCGTCGGCGCCGCCGTCGTCGTCGCACGCCTCCCCGCGCGAGGCTTCGCGTCGAAAGGAAAGTTTGATGAAAGGCGGAGTCGAAAGGTTGAAAGGCGTCAGAAGCGGAGTTGAAAGGCCCCGAGGGCGGGGATTGAAAGCAGCGAGGGGTCATGGGCGGAGAGACGCGCCGGGAAGTAAAGTCCTTAAGGATCGGCGTTCACCACGCCGACGCGGTCGTATGGGGACCAGTGTGAATATGAACGCGCCTTTCTCCGCCGCGCGTCTCCGCTTGGCGTCGACGGCGGCGCTCGACGGCCAGTTCTTCGCGCGCTCGGCGCGGTACGCGCGCACGTCCTCCGGGAGCGACGCGACGTCCACGGGCTTGACGACGGGGATCTCGTCGATGGTCGGGAACGTCACGCCCTTCTCGGTTGGTTTCGACGGTTGACGTTCCGTCTTCTTCGCGTCCGCCGGCGGCGGCGGCGGCGGCGCCGACGCCGGGGTGCCGCCTTTTTTCGCGCGATCGATCGAATTCGGATCGGCGTCGCCGTCCCCGCGCGCGTCGTCCCCGGAAGGTTCCCCGCCCTTCCCCTCGCCGCTTCGTTTCGTCGTCGTCGTCGGCGGCGCGGGCGCGCTCGCGGGCGCGGGCGGCGGCGCGACGGGTCCGCCGCCGACGGCGCTGCCGTCGCGGAATCGGTAGCAGCTCGTCGTCGTCGTCGTCGTCGTCTCCCGCGGCGGCGGCGGGCGCGGTCCGCCGCCGTACCAATTCCCTCGCGACGACGGCGCGTTCGCGTTCGCGTTCGCGTTCGCGTTCGCGTTCGCCGTCGCCATCTGCGACCCCCACTGCATCGCCGCGGGCTGCCCCCACGCCGGCGCCGACGGCGCCGGCGGCGGCGCCGCCGTCGCCCAGTGATGGTGGTGTTGTCGTTGTTGCCCGCCCATCGTTTGCTCCGGCTGTAGGTACTGATACCCGCCGTTCGCGGTCGGCATCACGTACATCATCTGGTACCCGGGCGGCGGAGGTTGATGATGCCCGGGGGGGTACGCGCCGCCGGGCGGCGGCGTCGGCTGCATATCGCGCGCGCGGACGACGAGTGATGGCGCGCGTCGCTACGATTACAGGTCAACAGAATCTCGTCTCGTCCAAAAATTCTCGTCTCGTCTCGCTCTCGGCGCGTCGTCGCGCATCACACGGCGTTCGACGCCCCCGCCCCTTCCGCCGCCTCCTCCTCCTCCTCCCCCGGAGCCTCCCTCTCCGCTTCACTGATCTCCACCCAGCACGCGCCGTTCCCTAACGTCATGCACACGATCCACAGGTACTGCACTGGGGCGATCATGTGCTCCTGAGCGTCGAGGGAGGGGAGGTCCGCGCGAGGCGACGCGCGTCGGGGTGGAGTTGAAAGGCGTCAGATGGAGTTGAAAGGCGTCAGTTGGAGTTGAAAGGCGTCGAGGTGTGTCGGGATTGAAAGCGAGCGGTGGGCGGAGAGACACGACGGCAAAAGTCCTTAAGGATCGGCGTTCACCACGCCGACGCGGTCGTATGGGGACCAGTGTATAGAACGAACGTCGGGGGCGCGTCAGACGGCGTCGCGACTGGAGGCGTACAGTAAAAAAAACCGACGACGCGCGGCGCGGGCGGAGAGAAACCGAACGCGACGCTCGCAAAAGTCCTCGGCGAGGAACGCGGTCGGACGGGGACCAGCGCGATGTGCGGACGCGCCTCTTTGCCGAGCTCGTACATCATGAGCCCCCAGACGATCGCCACCGGGACCATCGCGCCGAGGAGTCCGAAGAGGACGACGCGTTTGAATCGACGCCCTCTCTCGAACGTCGCGCTCGGCCACGGCGTCTCGGGTCCTCCTCCTCCGGTAACGCTCCCCGTGGCTGCGTTATCCGAGGTATCGCTACTGTTACCCTCTTCTATTGTCGCTGTCACTGCTGCTAACGCTCCGCTTCCGACCGTTTCTCCCGTCGACGTCGCGAGCGACGTCACCGTCGCCATCGCGCTCGACGTGAGCCAGACGTTGCACTGCCAAAAAAAAAGCGAAAACGTCTCGACGGTCAGTCACTACGGCGGGCGTCGAAAGCGAAGCGCGGGGTCGAGAGCGCCGACGACGGGCGGGGTCGAAGAGCGTCCTACTCGCGAAACAAACGGGACGACGTGAGGCTGGGTCGGTCGTCGCACCATCCCGCAGATGAAGAAGACGAACGCGGCGGCGCCGTGAACGAAATACCCCGGCCACGGATCCCCAAGCGACACCCACACGACGAGGAGGAAGCACGGCCCCGCGACGAGCGCGAGAGGCTCCATCTTGCGCAGCGCGGGGATGCTCGGTCGGTGCGTCGGCGTCGGCGTCGGCGTCGGCGCGGCGTTCGCCGCCGACGGGGAGGAGGAGGAGGAGGAGGGACGATGATCGTCGTTCGTCGCTCGACCGTCAAACGCCCCCGACGTCGTCGTCGTCGTCTCTCGTCCTCCTCGTCGCCTCGCCCACGCCGCGTCCGCGAGTCGAAGCAGCGACGCGTGCGATAGGAGTATCGTGACGAACCACAGGACCCCGCACGGGGTCCCGAGCGCGATGAACACCGCGCGCTCGGGCCACAGGACGCCGCTGTAGCTCACGACCGGCGCGGCGTCGCCGCGGTCGTCGCAGTAATCCTCGTCGTCGTTCGTCCCCAGACACGCCTCCTCGGGCGCGTCCTCGCCGCGTCCGATCATCATGGTGCTCATGACGGCCGCGACGAAGACGAGCGTCGCGCCCGCGGCGACGAGCGGGACGCGGTGCGCGCGTCCTCTGGCGACGCGTTCGACGGCGAGGAGGACGGGGCGCGAGAGCCATCCGCCGTCGCGCGGGCCTGGGGGCTTCGCGGGGGCGGCCGCCATGGCCGCGCGCGCTCCGAACACTGATGACGACGACGAGAGCTCGCGCGGAAACCTCGGAGAAACCGACGCCGACGAGCGACCGCCGAACAAGCGAGAAGAGTGCCGACCACCCTCACTAGCAACTTACCCTAATCTGGCACTCGTTCATTCGACGTCGCGCGCGCGCCGGGTCCGCGACGACCGGTCGCGATGCCCGAAGACCCCGAACGCTTCGGCGGCGCGGCCCCGCCTCCCGACTACGACGACGACGGCGTCCTCCCCGCGCGGCGCTCGCCCCCGGGGGAGATCGCGCGCGCGTTTGAAAACCTGCGCGCGTTCCCGGACCTGAGCGCGAAGGAGCGCGCGCGATGCGTCCACCTGGACGCGCGAGGGAACCGCATCGCGAGCGTACCTCGCGGGCTTCTCTCCTCGCTCGCGTCGCTCGAGCGCGTCACGATCACGGGGAACGCGCTGACCGCGTTCCCGGATGATCTCGCGGCGTGCGCGAGGCTGACGGAGATGTACGCGGGCGCGAACCGCGTCGCGGACGTCGCGATCGCGTTCGCGGTTCCAAATCTCGCGCACCTCGGCGTCGGTGAGACTGCTTCCCATACGACCCCGTTCGCGTGGTGCACGTCGTTCCTTAAGGACTTTCCCCGTCGTCACTCTTCACCCGCGCTTCCCTTTCAACGTTTGACCGGTGAGACGTTCGACTGACCGACGCGTTCCCGATCGCTTCGCCCAGCGCACAACGAGATCGAGTCGCTGCCGTCCGACGACGCGACGCTGACCGCCGCGACCGAGCTGCAGTCGCTCGATCTGACGCACAACCGCCTCGTCGGCGTGAACGAAACGCTTCGAAAGCTGGCGTTACTCCCGAACCTGAAAGCGCTGTCGCTGGCGGGGAACCCGCTGTGTCTGACGCCCGGATACTGTCGCGAACGCGTCGCGGACGCGCTGCCGGAGTTGATTTACCTCGACGGCGTGCGCGTGCCGCGCGGCTCGAGAGCGAGCTCGAAGGGCGCGAAGGAGGGCGCGGACGGAGACGAAGACGCGGCGGCGACGGGTGACGTGGCGTGTGACGTGGCAGCGGGCGACCAATCGGGAGAGGGGGATGGAGACGACGCGGCGGGCGTCGACGCGTCGTCGCGCGCGCCCGAGCCGGCGCGGGAGCCGACGACGGTGTCGTTCCGAGTGACGCTCTCCGAGCTGTCGTTCGCGCCCGACCCTCCGGAGCGTGAACCCGAGCCGGCGGCGGCGGCGGAGGGCGGAGAGGGAGGTGGCGTGGCAGGTGACGTGGCAGGTGACGTGGCGGCGGGCGACGAATCGGGCGACGCGCCGGCGCCGGCGCCGACGGACGACGCCGAGTTTTTCGTGTCGTATCGCCTCCCCGGCGTGGACGGGCCTCTGCAAACCCCGCGGGAGCGCCGCACGCCGTCGGCGATCGATCCGGAGGCGGGCGACGGAGGAAGAGAGCCGCCGACGGACGGCGACGACGGCGAAGCCGCGGCGGAGACGGATAAGGAGGATCCGATGACGGCGCTGGCGCGACTGCCGATTTCGCATCTCACGCGGGACGCGTTCGAGCGCGGGATCGTGTTCGAGCTGGTGCGCGCGGACCCGCTCCCGAAGCCGAAGCCGAAGCCGAAGGATGAGGCGCGCGCGGAGGAAGGTGAGACGGCGGGTGACGTGGCGGGCGACGTGGCGGGCGACGTGGCGGGTGACGTGGCGGGCGACGACCGATCGGGCGACGCCGCGGAGGCGGAGGCGGCGCCGGAAGACTCGGATCCGGAGGCGACCGAAGCCGCGCTCCTGGAATCCAAATCCGTGAAACTCCTCCGCGTCGTCGGCACCGCGACGGTGCGCTTGAAAGACTTCGTCGCCGAGGCGAGCGCGGGAGCGCGATCGAGCGGGGAGCCGAGGACGACGACGGCGAGGCTCTCGTTCCGACCGCCGAAGGTTTTATTCGGCGACGCGAAAGTGGGTGCGGTGAAGCTCGCGTTCGAGGTGCGTTCTATACACTGGTCCCCATACGACCGCGTTGGCGTGGTGAACGCCGTTCCTTAAGGACTTTTCCCGGCGCATCTCTCCGCTCATCCCTCGCTTTCAATCCCCGACCTCGACGCCTTTCAACTCCAACTGACGCTTTTCAAATCCACCCCGACGTCGCTTTGTATGGAACGGCCCTGAGGACGCGCCGACGCCCGAGGCGGTGGGCGAGGCGACCGCGGAGATGACGCTGCACGCGCCGTGGCCGGAAACGCCGGCGAGCGCGAAGGGCGAGGGCGAGGGCGAGGGCGAGGACGGCGAGGCAGCCGCCGCAGCGGAGTAGAGACGACTACGGGAGTTTTGGTTTTGGGCGATCGCGACGAAAGCGAGGGTAACCTTATGTAGCCCTAAGTTGTTATTACACGTGTAGTCTCTAGCTAGACGAATAAACTAAAGATAGTTAACCACCACCATCAGGTCTCCCCGCCGCGGCTGCCGCTGCCGCTGCCGTCCTCTCCTCTAACCGCCCACTCCGCGGCTGCGAAGTACGCGATCGTCGTCGCGTACGACGCGTAATAGAACGCGTCCGCGAGAGACTCCGCGCCGCTCGCGTCGTCGACGAGACCGACCGCGCCCCCCGCGAACGCGACCGCGCGCAACGCTGATGCGGGCGATGCCATGCGCGATATGTATGTTCATCGGTCAGTCGAAGGGAGACCAGCGCGATCGACTACGTATTGAAACCGAGCGGTGCGGTGGGTGAAAAGAAACGTTTGTACCGCGGGGATAGACGAACGCACCCGAGTACGCCGGTCGCTGCGCGGCGACCCACGCGCCGGCGGCGACGTGCCTCGCCGCCCACTTCTTATGCTCCGAAAACGCCCCCTCCCTGGCCGTTTTCCCCGTCTGAACCCCAGTAAACACGAACCACGCCGCCAGCCCGCGCAACCCGACCGCGTTCACCGGCACGGGTCCGTAAACCCTCGCGTCGATCGCGTCGGCGAGACCCCCCGCGTGCCCTCCAAAGTCGTGAACGTCCGCGGGCAATCCGTTCGCGTCGATGAGCGCGTAGCCCCACATGAGCGCCGCCGCGGCGAGCAACATCGCTCGACCTCCCCACCGATGCCACGTCGCGCCGGCGACCTCTCGGCTCCTCGGGTGCAGCTGCCACGCGGAGAGGACGCACCACGCCGCGCCCGGGAGCGCGTGCGTCAACTGGGCGAAGCGATCGGGAACGCGTCGGTCAGTCGAACGTCTCACCGGTCAAACGTTGAAAGGGAAGCGCGGGTGAAGAGTGACGACGGGAAAGTCCTCAAGGAACGACGTGCACCACGCGAACGGGGTCGTATGGGAAGCAGTCTCACCGCGGGCAATCGACCGAGCTCGTTATATTTCGTGATGAGCGACGACGGGCCGAACACCTCGGCGAGGTGCAGCGCGTCGTACAGCGACGCGACGAGCGCGTCGTGCGACGGAATCCCGGTGTACAGCGACCCGGGGAACGGGCCGAGGACCCACGCGGTCATGAACGCCGCGCCGCCGGCGACGTACGGGTGCAGAAGGGAGAGTCTATCTTCGATCGTGCCGTCGGCCTTCTTCGCGGCGCTTCGAACGACGACGCGCGGAGGTCGACGACGCCGACCGCCGACGCGGGGACGAGGAAGGACGCGACGCGCGCGCGCGAGGAGGAGCGTCGCGGACGTCATCCTCCGCGCCGACAGACGCCTCTCGACGCGCGGACGAGATGTGTCGACAGACGTCTACGTCTCAGCTGGTCGTCCTGATCTATAGACTACAGTTCATCGGTCAGTTGAAAAGGGACGCGATCAAATGTTGAAACCGAGTGGTGGGTGAAAAGCGTTACAGTAGTAGGAACGCACCAAATTCCTCGGCCCGGTCAACGCAACGCCCGATAGATCAATGATTTCACAACGAGCGCGCTCGGCGTCATGGGGTGCGGCGCCTCGAAGGGCGCGGACGCGCCCGGGACGTCCCCCGACGCGTCGCGGAAGAAGAACGCGAAGAAGAAGAAGAAGAGAGGCGTCGAGCCGCCGGACGCGGACGCGGACGACGACGAGTGGTGGAAGCCGACGACGAAGTTGGAAGAGTTCAACGCGCGCCTCGGCGAGACGCTCGCGACGCTCGCGCGGCACGCCGCGGCGGCGACGGTCGACGCCTCGTCCTCCGTCGCGGCGGCGGCCGCGGCGTCGAGCGCGTCCTCGCGGAGGTCGACGACCGTCGCGATCGAGTTCTGGAGCGGCGACGAGGAGGCGGAGGAGGAGGAGGACGACGAGTCGTCGTCGACGGCGCCGCGGCCGCGGCCGAATCGCGCGTTCGCGACGTCGTGCGAGCGCGGCGGCGTCGCCGCCGTCGCCGCTTCCCTGTCCTCCCCCGCCACGCTCGTCGCGCTCCGCCGCGTCGACCTCGCGATCCTGTACGACGAGCTCAGGGCTGGGGAGAAGAAGGACGCGCGCGGGGGGGGGTTCGTGGACGCCGACGCGCTCGCCTCAGGTGCGTTCTATACAAAAGTTTTTCACCCACCGCTCGGTTTCAACATTTGATCGCTCCCCCTTTCAACTGACCGGTGAACTGTTTTTGTATGGAATGGCCCTCAGCGTTGCGAAAGATCGACCGGGCGGAGATTGCGGGCACCACCGCCGACGCCGCCGGCGACGCGTTCGACGACTGGACGATGAAGCACGCGCTGTTCCGCGCCGTCGACGAGGACGGAGCGAGCGTTTCGAGGATCGCCGACGTCGTCGCCGCGATGCAGGTGTTGTGCGGCGGCGGCGGCGGCGGCGCCGCCGCGGAAAAGCTGCGGACGGCGTTCGAAGCGCACGCGCGCGACGACGACGAAGCCGCGGCGGCGGCGGCCGCCGCCGGCGCCAAACGCGGCACGCTCTCGAAGACGCGCGTGATGGCGCTACTCGACGGCGCGGTGTGCGCGGGCGTCAGAGCGATGCGCGCGTGTTTGGAAGACCAGACGCGGAGGGACGCGCTGGCGACGCGCGCGGTGAAGTCGCCGACGAAACGGTTCATGAGGAGGCGTTTAATGAACGGCGCGGGCGGGGACGGCGGCGGCGGCGGCGGAGACGCGGACGACGGGGAAGACGACGCGGACGCGGCGCCCGAGCCCACCGTCGCGGTGTCGATTCCGACGGGCGAGGCGCGCGCCGGCGCCGGGGCGCCCGGGGCGCGGGCGCCGTCCATAACGCTCAGGCGCGTCCTATACACTGGTCCCCATACGACCGCGTTCGCGTGGTGAACGCCGTTCCTTAAGGACTGGACTTTTCCCGTCGTCTCTCTCCGCCCACCCCTCGCTTTCAATCCCCGCCATCGACGCCTTTCAACTCCGCTTCTGACGCCTTTCAACTCCACCCCGATATCATCACTCGTATGGACAATTACTCTCAGAGTCCCGAGGCACATGGTGCTCGGGAACGCGAACGAGGCGCTCGTGTACGCGTACGACACTTTGGACGTCTCCGACTTTTTGAACGGGATCGTCGACGAGATGTTCGCGCGCGCGGACGTCGACTTCACCGGCGCGATCGATTGGCGCGGGTTCCTCTCGTACGCGCGTTGTAACGCTTTTCTCACCGCGTGGTTCGGCGACCTCGGCGGCGCGGGCGGAGTCCTCTAGCTAGCCAGTAGGGCTCGTGTAGACGTATTAGATAGAAGAGTATGAAAGTACTTTCGAAAGTACCTCCGTAGATAGGTAGTAGGAAGTACTTTACGGAGGACGCCATGTCCCGCGCGGGGAGCGATGGCGCAGGCGCCGCGAGGCGCCGCGAGAACTGAGCTCTCGTTGATGACTGCACATCTGTTCTTTTCTTTTCATCAAGTCGCGTGCCGACGGCGCGGCCATCTTCCGCGACCACCTCCTCCACGATCGACCGACCGCAGCGCCATCTTCCCGCCGTACATTCGGACGCCGCGCACGAGCGCGTCGACGATCAAACGTGTAGAACGCGCGTCTATCCAACCCGCGCGTCGTCGAATCAAACGCAGACGCCGGCGTCGGCGCCGGAACCACGATGAGCGCCGATGCGACAGAGTGAAAGGTGATTTGAATATGAAGGGATCGACCCTTCAACCACCACAGCCGACGACCACGCGTGCGACATCGGTTAAAAATAAATAATTGAAATTGCATATGTACAATTATGTAAGGATAGACTCGGAGGACTGACGGTCGACGCGTTCGCGCCCGCCGAAGTGAGCTATAAGGGCGCATTTGCCAGGCTCAGGTCACCCCTTCCACACTCTCGGCCGATGTAAAATATGTACACACGCACGACAAGGAGGCCACGCGCGATGAAGCGCAAAAACTCGGTGATCGCTCGCTCACACGTGCACGGCGCCGTACTTGGTACCCTCGACGAGCGGCGTTTCTTCGTCCGCCCCGACGCGGCTGCGGCGGCGGCGAGATTTGTTGAACAAAACTCCCGCGACGGCGGCGACGGCGGCGAGCGCGACCACGGGCGCGCCGACGCGAGTCACGGACGATTTCATCACCGCCGAGGCGGCGGCGCCGAGGAACGCAGCGGTGGTGGTCGTGGAGTTGCTCTGCTCCGCGGTCACGTTGTACGTTCCGTCGCTGGATTTAGTAACCGTCGTCGTGAACGTGAGGCCATCGACGACGTTGTCGAATGTCGCGGTGATATCCGCGGCCCCGGATCCAGTGGCTTCTTCGTCAGCTTCTTCTTCGACGTCGTCTTCGCGGTTCGTCTGAAAGACGTACGCGGACCCGGAGTTGGAGCCCTTGTCGTCGTCATACTTCGCGCTGACGACGATGAGGGAGCCGGACACCGCGACGGAAAAGCCGAAAAGATCGGACGCCGCGCCGTCCGCCGCGGTGAGCTTCGCGAGCTGCGTCACGGCGCCGTCCGCGCCCTTCTCGAACACGTACGCGGCCCCGGAGGCGGAGCCCTTGTCGTCGTCATATATCGCGCTGACGACGATGAGGGAGCCGGACACCGCGACGGAGTAGCCGAACTGATCGACACCCCAGCCGTCCGCCGCGGTGAGCTTCGCGAGCTGCGTCACGGCGCCGTCCGCGCCCTTCTCGAACACGTACGCGGACCCGGAGTTGGAGCCCTTGTCGTCGTCATATATCGCGCTGACGACGATGAGGGAGCCGGACACCGCGACGGACCAGCCGAAGTTATCGTCCGCCGCGCCGTCCGCCGCGGTGAGCTTCGCGAGCTGCGTCACGGCGCCGTCGGCGCCCTTCTCGAACACGTACGCGGACCCGGAGTTGGAGCCCTTGTCGTCGTCATATTCCGCGCTGACGACGATGAGGGAGCCGGACACCGCGACGGACCTGCCGAACTGATCGCCCCCCCAGCCGTCCGCCGCGGTGAGCTTCGCGAGCTGCGTCACGGCGCCGTCCGCGCCCTTCTCGAACACGTACGCGGACCCGGAGTTGGAGCCCTTGTCGTCGTCTCCATTCGCGCCGACGACGATGAGGGAGCCGGATACCGAGACGGACCAGCCGAAGTAATCGTACGTCGCGCCGTCCGCCGCGAGGAGCTTCGCGAGCTGCGTCGCTTCAAACGCGTCTTCGCCGAGCAACGCGACCGCGGCTTCTTTTTGGACTCTTTGTTCCAAATACGCCGCGTCCGCGGCGGCGGCGACGCCCATGACGACGAGGACAAACGCGACGAGCGCGCGGGTCACGAACCCGGAGGAACTCCCGCGGTTGTTACGCTTCTGAAGACGACGAGAAGAGAGGAAGGCGGGTGGGAGACGTGACGTTCGTCGTCAGTACGAAGAACGCTCGCGAGCGGGCGGATTTAAAAAAAAGCCGTTCCCGAAACTGTTCCGCAACTGAAGTCGCGTCTCGAAGCGCGAACAGATCTACAACGTTGTACGTGTACGTGTACACGTAACAGATTTGTGATGATGTGATGATGATTTGTGTGAAAGGTCGCGCACGATTTTCGCGAAAGGTCGCACACGATGATTGAAAACCTGGGACCGGACACTCCGGAATGGTTCGTTCACGCGACGACGCGACGACGCGATCGCGTGGACGGGGGTGTCAACGGGACGAAACGCACCGTGGAAGGCATCTTCGTCGTGAAATCGACTCGACGGCTCGCGCTCGAGGGGAAGGGAGCGCGCTTTAGAAGCGCGATATTATTTGACGCGGGATCGGGGACTCTACCCCGCGAAAAAGGTCCGGTCGATCGATCGACGGGCGCGGAAAGCGTTCTGTCGCGCGCGACGCGACGGTGTCTGTTCGCGTGTGCGCGCGGAGCGTCGATGCGAACGCGGGCGGGCGGTGCACTTCAGGTCACCGGTCGATGCGGCGGTCGCGATGCGTGCGGCCGTGCGTCGAGAAGTGTGCCTCGTGCGGAGGGAAACGAGCCCTCTGTTAGGATTTTGTCGGGAAGAAGGCGAGCTTCCGACCGGATGGACCAGTATCGACGCTGACGATTTCACCCGACCTCCGGTATCAAATTCCCCCTTTCAAGCCTGCTTGAAGCACTCGGAATAATCGGCGTTGATGCGACAGAGGCGAGGGTCACGGTCAACCCTTTCCTCCAGTGCGGTCGCGGGTCGCGCCCAGAGGGAGACGCGCCGAGGACGACGCGATGGCTTCGTCGTCCGTCGCGCTCGCGCGCGCGACTTCGGCGTCGGCGTCGGCGTCGGCCACCCAGCGCGCGGGATCGTCGGCGTCGGCGTCGGCGATATCTGCTAAAGTACCTTCGAAGGTACGAAAGTACTTTCGAAAGTACGAAAGTACTTCGGCCTCAGAAGTCGTCGGGGTCCACGCACCCCGGGTCGTAGTCTTCCCCGGCTTTTTTCGCGGGCAACACGACGACGTCGAGCGCTCCAAACTTCACCGCGCCGTCGCTCGACCCCTCAAAAACCCTCGGCCGCTTCCCCGTGACGGACGCCACCTCGCGTCGCACGAGCTCCAACGCCTCCGCGCCCGCCGCGCCGCTCCGGAGGAGCACGGCGACGACGCCGCCGCGGCCGCCGCCGGTGATCTTCGCGCCGAACACCCCGCGGTTCGGGCCGACGTTCTTGCACGCGCGCACGATGGTGTCCGTGGCGTCGGACCCGAGGCCCAGGCGGCTGTACGCCGCGTGCGATTGGTACATGAGCTCGCCCATCAACGCCAACGTCTCGTCCGTTTCTTCCTGAGCCGCGGACGCGTCGAAGCCGAAGCCGCCGCCGCTTGCGCTCGCGCTCGACGCCGACGCCGATTCAATCGCGCGCGCCGCCAGCGCGAGCTTCGCGAACACGCGACAGCGGTGATGCTCGTACACCGGATGCGCGCCCGCGCCCGCGATGTCGTACCGCCCGTCCGGGTGCACCTTGGTGTGCGGCTCGTCGCCGTGCCTGTCCGCGAAGTGCGAGAGGAAAATTTTACCCTCCATGAAGCACCCCGCCGGCGGCAGACGCTCGGCGAACGCGGGCGAGTCCCACACGTGCGGGGGAATCTCCGTGAGATACTCCAGCGGTTTCGCGCTCAAGTCGTCGTCGAGCAAGCCGACGTCGACGTCGTCGTCCAGGGAGAGGTCGCGCATCTTCGCGCCGGGGACCTCCGATGGTGGCGCGCCGACGTTGTACGTCTTTTGCAGCATTCGACGCGCCATGAACGCCGAGACGCGAACGCACGCGTAGTCGGAGCCGGTGTGCAGGTTCAGATTCGGTCGCGCGCGGCCGTCGGTCCCCGCGCTCCACGGCCCGGTCCTCTCTTTGTTGCTGTGCTTCTCGCCGCTGTCGACGCCGACGACGGCGCACGCGCTCGGGAGCTTCGCGGTGCCTAAAAATTCCGCGGGGCGGCACGAGATCTTCAGGAGCTCATCCTTCACCCCCAACGCGACGGTCATCTGGTCCGCGAACGATGACAGGTGGAGGGTGATGATTCGTCAGTTCGCGCGCGTCCCGTGACGCGGTTGGACGACGTGCGGTGACGTGGCAGATCGTGTGGTCGGCACGCGAGGAAAAGAAGAAAAGAGGAAAAGAGGCGGGCGCGATGGGCTCGCGCGCGCGCCTGGTCCATGACCCCGCACGGGCTCCCGACGACGACGTTCTCAGCCTTCTGGCACGCGAGCGATAACTCCCTGGGCGAGAGCGTTACCCCCGCGATAGATAGCAGCGCGCTCGCGGTCGCCACCTCCAGCGCCGCGCTCGACGCGACGCCCGCGCCCTCCGGCACGTCCGACTCGACGTACGCGCAGAGCGTGTCGTGCGCCTTTTTATTCGACTGACGAGAGGCGTTCGATCGGCGGGCGACGTGGCGGCGGGAAGTGATGCGATTGGTTAGTAGTTTGATGACGTGGACGTTTCATTGGACGAGAGAGATTGACGGAGACGGCGCCGGCCCGTCGAAAGTCCTCAAGGAACGGCGTTCACCACGCGAACGGGGTCGTACGGGGACCGGCGTGAGATAAAACGCGGACGCGCCTTCACCGTCTTGTTGCGCGTGAACTTCACGCCGTGCTCTCGAAACAACACGAGCACGACGCCCGCGACGTACGCGGCCCACTGCGACGACAGCACCGTGTGCCCTTCCAGTCCTGTTTTCGTCGATCTCGCGTCGAAGAACGCCTTCGCGGCGTCGTACGTCATCGGTTTTGACGCGACGCCGTCCGCCGCGCCGAGGAGCTGAGGGTTGTTCCATACCATACGAGCGAACGTCGGGGTGGAGTTGAAAGGCGTCAGAAGCGGAGTTGAAAGGCGTCGAGGGCGGGTGTTGAAAGCGAGGGGTGGGCGGAGAGACGCGCCGGGCAAAGTCCTTCAGGAACGGCGTTCACCACGCGAACGCGGTCGTATGGGGACCAGTGTGAGATAGAACGCGCCTGATCCATGGGCATCTCGAACACCTCGCCGCGGTCGACCGCGGGCCCGTCGTCGTCGTCGTCGTCGTCGTCGTCGTCGTCGTTCTCCTTCTCCTCCTCCCCCTCCTCCGTCTTCTTCTTCTTCTTGTTCGTCGTCGCCGTCTTCTTCTTCTGCCGCGTCCGGGAGACGATGATGAGCTTGCCCGGGGTCGCGTCGTCCTCCACCCTGCGCTGCGCCGCGACGTGCGTCGCGACCGCGGTGGGGGATTGCACCACCGTCGCGCCGCTGTAGTCCGCGATCCCGCCCATGACGTCGATCCTCCCCGGCGCGCGCGTCACCTTCACGGGCTCGTCCCACTGGAACATCGCGGCGACGCGCCAGTCCGTCTTATCCCACGACGACGCCGCGTCGTCGCCCTCGAGGAGCTCCGATCGCGCGGGATCCGACGCGCTCGCGAACGCGCGGAGTCGATCGAGGAACGCGGTGGTGTCGCGCGGGAGAGGCGTCGGCGCGGTGGAGCTGGGGAGGATCGTCGGCGGCGGCGTCGTTCCGCGCGCGCCGGGGGACGACATCGCGGAGAGCGCTGACGGAGAGCGCGCGGTGACTCCGTCTCGGCGCGTCGACGGACTGACGACGCAGCGACGAACGCCTTCGATCATCGCGACTGCGGATGCGTCGCGTCGAACAAAACATATTATTCTAAGATCTCGTCTACCGCTGGCGCGCGCCTCCTCTCCCCGCGGCGCCCCTCCCCCCCCTCGCGCGCTCGCTCGGCTTGTACAAGTACGGATCCACCTCCTCGCCCCCAGCCCCCGCGCCGCCCGCGCCGTACTTCGCGTCGTACAGCTCCGCGGCCGCGCTCCCTATCAAGCACCCGAGCGTGAGCGCTTGCGCGTAGATGCGCGTGTGGAACACTCTCGCCGCGGCCGAGAGATGCGTCCGCGTGCTGTTCCACGCGAACGCGCCGGCGACGCCGCCGAGCCAGACGCCGCCGATCGTCCGGAGCTTGTGCTCCTTGCACCACGCCGCGATCGACGCGAGGTCCATCGAGGAAGCGGACCGCGCGCGGTGGGTGGCTCCTCCCGCGCGCCGCGCGCGTCGACGTGTGGAGGAGGGGACGAGGAGAGAGGAGCGCGCGTCGTCACCGGTCGCGCGGCTCGATCGGCACCGGGTCGGCCGCGGCGACGCCGACGCGACGTCGACTTTGAACGCGCCTTCGACAGCTTCGAGCGTCGCTCTGAAACGAACGTTGCCATTCCGTCCGCGCGCCGGCGCCGCGCAGGGATGGAGACGCCGCCGCCGACGCGCGCGCGCGATCGTCGCGCGCCGTCGACGCCGTCGACGCCGCGGCCGCGGTCGATCTTGCGGCCGAGCGGGTCGTTTCGAACGACGCGCGGCGGCGACGGCGCGATGCTCGCGGACGATCGACGACGACGGTCGAACGGCTCCGAAGCGACGAGCACGTGGCAGGCCGCGCTCGAGAGCTACTACGAGGACTGCGGCGGCGCGAAGGCGGCGAAGGCGGCGTCCGTCGCGCGCGAGCTCGAGTCCCCGACGTCGCCGACGAGCGTCCTCCTCGTCGACGCGATCGAGGACGACGCGCGGAGCGACGCGTCGAGTCCGAGCCCGCGCGTCTCATCGTCCGGCGTGCGCGAAAAAACCGTTGGCGTCGACGACGACGCGAACGACGACGACGACGCGACGACGCCGATGCCGCTTCCGCCGCGCGCGCGCCGCGTCTCCTTCGACTTCGACGTCGTCATCGACATCGGCCCGCTGCGGAAGCTCTCGCGCGAGAAGAACCCGCACTGGCCCGGGCAGGTCACGCTGCAGCGCGCGAAAAGCGACGTCTCGCGCGTCGTCGCCGCGCTCGCCGCCGCGTTCGCGTTTCGACGACCGCACGTCATCGCCGAGGCGCGATCCGCGAGGACGTGCAGACGACGACTGAAGGCGGGGAAGAGGAACGCGCGCGAGAACCGCGACTACAACATCCGGTTCAGCGAGCGAGACGCGGCGGTGACGCGCGCGCTGTTCGACGAGTTCGAGCGCGAGGACGGAGGACGGAGAGGAGGCGCGCGGGAGCGAGGAGAGACGAGGGACGACGCGAGAAGGTGACGACGCGACGACGACGTCTCCGCCCGCGGCGTCCGTTCGTTCGTCCGTCCGTCGACAGCGGCCGAGCGAGCGCGTAATAGGCGCTCGCCGCGAGGGGTTACTCGGTCGAGGTTTGTTTTATTATTACATCGTAGTGTACAACACCGATCGCTCGCGCGGCGGCGGGCGCGTCGTTCCTTTCCTTTCCTTTCCGTTCGCGCGGGTGGCGTCTGTCGAGAGAATTGAAACGAACCGAACCGTCAGTCCCAGTCCCGGTCTGGCATCACCGCGGGCGCGACTAAACTCCACGTGTACAGCAACCCGGTGACCCACAACGACGCGTACTTGACGTACACGCTCGCCCACCCGACGTCCACGGGCGCTCCGCCGTCCTCGAACGCGCGATCGCCCCAACCCGTCATCAACATCGCGAGATACGCCGACGCCAACGCGAAGATGAAGTGGAAGAACGCGTAGTTGTAGGACACCGGGCCGGACGGGTACGACGCCTTCCCGCGCGCGCCGACGCCACCGTTCTCCTCGTCGTCGCTGTCGCTCCCGCCTCCGTCGCCTCCGCCGCCGAGTAACGCGCTCGCGTCGACGCCGCCGTCGCCGTCGCCGTCGTCGCCGTCGCCGTCGACGCCGCCGAAAAAATCCGCGCTCCCCGCCCGCAGCGCCCCGTAAGCCACCGACGCCAACGTGAGCGCCGTGCTCGCAATCTCCGCGACGCCGCCGCGCGAACCCGCGCCGGCGCCGGTCTCGCTCCCGCGCGGGTTACACTCGTACTCGCTCGGTTCGGACGCGAGCGCGCTGTAGAGCAGGTACGTGCAGTACGACGTGACAACCGCCGACGGCAGCAAGCTCCCGTCCTGATGAGGGTCGAGGGTCCACACGAAGCGATGATATCGGGGTGGAGTTGAAAGGCGTCAGTTGGTGTTGAAAGGCAACGAGCTCGGGGATTAAACGCAAGGGGTGGGCGGGGAGATGCGCCGGCAAAAGTCCTTAAGGAATGAAGTTCACAACGCCAACGCGGTCGTATGGGAACCAGTGTGACTACTCGAGAACGCGCCTTCACGCCCGGGTGCACGCACGCGAGCGAAAACGCCAGACACAACGCGCACGCGCTCCCGATCATCCAATCGTTCGAGCCGCAGTCCACCCCGCGCGGGGAGAACCACCGAAACGCCATCACGACCACCGCGACGCTCTCCGCGTACAGGACGATCGTGGAGACGAGCAGCCCGACCAGCCATCCCGCGTGTTGTCTCGCGACCCAACTCTCGTTCCAGAAAAACGCGAAATCCAACAAGATGATCATCTGCACGACGAGAAACACGCCGGACGCGACGCGCGCGACCCACGTGTACGCGCCCACGACGCCGTTCGACGCGAAGAACGGGAGGACGTTGCACAGCGCCCACGCGGTGAATTTGAGGACCCAGGAGCCGTGATGCAGGTGGACGTCGCGCGCGTCTGATGAGGGCGATTCCGGGGTAGGTACAGTACAAAAAGTGCATCGGTCAGTTGAAAGGGACCCACGCGATCGAACTGAGTCCGATGCTCGAACCTGTTGAAACCGAGCGGCGGGTGATAAACGTTCGCGTGAACGCACCCGAGCGGCGCTTCACGCCGACGAGCGCGCACGCCATCGCGCCGAAGAAGATGAAGTTCCCGAGGGAGATTCGGTACACCGCCTGCGGGTGGGGTTGGAGTCGGTTGAAAGGCGGCGTCGGTCGGAGTTGAAAGGCGAGGAAAAAAGCGAAAAAAAAAAGTCCTCGAGGAGGAGGAGCGTAATAAATCATGATTCGTCGTGCGGGCGCCGGCGCGACTCGAACGCGCCTGCGCGCCGAACCACTCGTCGCCCGGGACGTAATTCATCGTCGCGAGCCGCGCGATCCACGGTATTCGCTTCAACAGCGGCTGCGCGCAGTCGCGCATGACGAACGCGAGCGCGGTAGAAATTGCAAACATGACGACGTAGAGCGCCCGCGCGGACGTTTTCGCGACGGCGTCGCCCACGTGCCCGAGGCATCCGCACGTCGCGGTCATGCACGCGCTGCCCGCGCACGCGGCGGCCATGCTGCCGCACGCGAACATCGCGCACCGCGCGGCGTGGAGCGAGGGGGGAGTCTGGGGTGGACCGACGTCGACGTGGGGGTGGGGGGGGCGCGGGGGTCATCAGATCCCGCGTCTCGAACGACGACGCGCGCGGGGGGCGGTCGACGCGACGCGCTTCGCGAATGGCTCGGGCTCGCTCGCGCGAAAATCGTAGGGTTGACGAAAGCGCGCGCGACGCACCGGTGACGCCGCCGCCCGCGCGCGCTGCGCGACGCGCGAGGAGTGAAGAGAAGCTCGAGAGGGAGCCGAGCTCGCGCGCGCGCGGAGGAACGCGACGCGCGCGCGGAGAGGAATGCGACGCGACGCGGCGCCCCCGTTGCTTTTTTTTCTCGACGCGTTCTTTCCTGTCAGGTTCTTTTCGACAGAAACTTTCTCGGGTTATCGGGTGCCGCGATTCGTTCCCTCGCAGTCCTCTCCGCGCCGCGGGCACGCCCCCCCCCCCAAGGATGGTTGTCGCCGGGGATTTCTTCAAAGTGGTAGTGCCGCAGAT
Source organism: Micromonas pusilla CCMP1545 (assembly GCF_000151265.4). Lineage (NCBI taxonomy): Eukaryota > Viridiplantae > Chlorophyta > Mamiellophyceae > Mamiellales > Mamiellaceae > Micromonas > Micromonas pusilla. Next base: position 822,231 of record NW_003315893.1, on the reverse strand, counting down.
TCCCGTGTTGACGGTGTCGTTTGGTATCTATCTCTACTTGATCGACCCCGCGATCGCCCGGAAGTGGTCGACGAAGAGCGCGCTGCTCGACCCGCAGCTCCGATCCCTCGAAGATCTGCTCACGGGCACGCCGGGGGGCGCGGACGCCGCGCTCAAGAAGAAGAACGACGCGGCGAAGGCGAAGGCGAAGGCGAAGGCGAAGGCGGCGGAGTAGAAGTAGACGGGAGCGAGAGCGACAGACGACGACCGGGACGACGACGACGCCGCGCGGATCGATCGAATGGATCTCGTCCGAGACGTCTTCGGGGACTCATCAGACGCGTCGGACTCGGACGCGGACGCCGGCGCCGCCGCCGACGCCGACGCGCGTTGCGCGCGCGAGGCGTACGGACGCCCGCCCGTCTCGTTCCTCGCCGCCGCGGGTCGATGGCGCCGAACGCTGCCGCTCGGAGACCGCGCGCGCGGCGCGACGCTTGCGCGCGGGGTCCTGACGGACGACGCGATGGCGTGGTTGCTTCGCGCGATCGCGAGCGACGGACTGATCGATTCCGCCGCCGCCGCCGCCGCCGGCGCCGCGACCGGAGCTCCTCGACGGAACCAAGCGATGCGCTTCGGGGACTTTCCTCCGTGGGCGGCGGTCCTGTCCGAGCGCGTCGAGGCGCTGGCGCGGCGCGAGGGGGAAGGGGACGACGACGACCGTCGACTGATGACGTCGGCGGCGGCGTCGTCGCACCCCGCGCCGATGTTCGACCAGATGATCCTGAACTCGTACCTCCCCGGGGAGGGTTTGCGCGCGCACGTGGACTTGGACGCGTTCGACGACGGCGTCGTGGTCGCGTCGTTGGAGAGCGCCATAATGATGGACTTTTACCCGCCGCCGCCGCCAGATCCAGCTCCAGCTCCAGATCCGAATCCGAATCCAAATACAAACGACGACGACGCGACCGGGGATATCCCGGGCGGGGATGGGGACGTCCCCGGGGACGCGACGCGCCGCGCGCGCGGGAAACGCGACGACGACGACGTCCCGATCCAAGTGTGGCTCCAGCCCGGAGACGTCCTGTTCCTGTGCGAGGACGCGCGGTGGACGTGGAGGCACGGCATCGCCGCGCGGTCGCATGACGTTTTAGTCTCGGAGGACGGCGAGAGCGCGCGGAGGGTGGAGCGGGGGCACCGCACGAGCGTGACGCTGCGAAAGATGCGTCACGACGCGCACGAGCTCCGCGTCGCGGCGTGATCGAGCGGGCGGATGCTTAGTCTAGTATGAGTAGGGAAGTAGAATCGGGGTGCCAATATTTGCTGTTTCAGTCCTCGCCTCGTCAGCCACAGCACAGTCAGCTCACGACGCGCCAATCTGCCGTTCCGTCGTCGCGTCGCGACCACTGCCGCTCGCGCCGTCCGCGCGCGATGGCGTCGACCGTCCGCGCCTCCCCGACGCTCTCGCTCCCGCGCGCGCCCTCCCGCGCCGCCCGCCTCCCGCGCCGTCGCGCGTCGCGGGAGACCCGCGGAAAAGGATGGCGAGACGACAGCCCGCTCGACGCCGGCGACGCGACGACGAGAGCCAAGGCGAAGCGGAGCAAGACTCGTGAGCGCGGCGGGACCACGGGCGTTGGGAAGGGCACCGAGGAAGGGTGCGAACTCCGCGCGATCGACCTCGGCCAGGGGAAGTCCGTCGAGCTGTACGTCCCGCGCGACGACGCCGTCGCGGACGTCGCCGGGGATCGCGTCTCGCTGGAGGTGCTCGAGGGATTCAGGCGCGTCCTCGTTTCATTCATCGCGCACTGGTCCCCATACGACGCCGTTCGCGATGTGAACGCCGTTCCTTAAGGACTTTCACCGGCGCCCTCTCCGTCGCTCTCGTCCAATGAAACGTCCACGTCATCAAATACCTAACCAATCGCATCACTTCCCGCCTCGTCCCCCACCAATCAGGGACGAGCTCTACGGCGCCGGCGACGTCGTGTGGCCCGCGTCCGTCGCGCTCGCGCGTCTCCTCGCGCACTGCCCGAGCCTCGTGCGAGGGAAGCGCGTCCTCGAGATCGGCGCGGGGTTGGGGCTCGTCGGCGTGGCCGCGATGGGCGCGGGCGCGAGCGAGGTGTGCTTCGCGGACGTCGACGCCGGCGTGCTCGCGATGACGTCTCGAAGCGCGGAGCACGCCGCGAAGAAGGCGGCGCGTTCCCAGCTCACACTAGTTTCCATACGACCGCGTTGGCGTCGTGAACTTCATTCCTTAAGGACTTTCTCTCCCGGCGTTCCTCTCTCTCCGTCCATCCCACGCTTTCAATCCCGACACACCTCGTCGCCTTTCGACTCCGACTGACGCCTCTCGACGCCGCCCCAGAACGCCGCCGGGTCGACGCCGACGACGACGCGAACGTTAACGTTGGATTGGAAGGAGCTGTCCGCGTGGCCGGAGCGCGCGTTCGACGTCGTCGTCGCCTCGGACGTGCTGTACGACGCGGACGCGGTGCCGCACGTCGCGGCGGCGACGTCGAGGGCGCTCGCGCTCGCGGGCGCGGTCGCGGGTGCCGCGGCGGACGGAAACGGGAACTCGAGCCCGATGAGCCCTCCCATGGCGTTGTTCGTCGACCCGGCCGCGCGTCTTCACCGCGAGGCGTTCGCGTCCGAGGCTCGGAAGTTTGGCATGGAGACCGCGGACGCGGACTTCCCGGGGCACGAGAACATGCGGCTGCTGCAGCTCACGCGCGTGGAGCTCGGGGTCGCCGCGTGACATCGGGTCTAAGATAGAATTATTCGTTCGAGCGACGACGTCGCGTCGCGTCTCGTTCCGCGACTACCTACGACGCGCCGCCGCCGGCGTTGTTACCCCCCTCCACGCTCCCGTCTAAGTCGTCGTCCATCCCGCACCACCCCTCGACGGCGAACAGAAACTGTTTGAAGTCGACCCGGCCGCTCTTATCCCAGTCCAGCTCGCGAAACCGCGCCGCGGTGAGTCCTCCGTGTTCGGTCTTTTGCTTCGCGTGCGCCCCCTCGTGCGCTTCCAGCTTCTTCAACACCTCGTCCTTGCGTATGTACCCGTCGCCGTTCGCGTCGAAGAAGAGAAACGCCTCGAGGACTTTCTGGACCGCGTTGTGCACGAGCGTGTCCTCCCCCGCGGAGCCGCTCACCGCGGTGTCTTTCCCCACGCTCAGGTCCGTCTCCCAACTGCGAGACGCGCGGCGGTGACGTGGCGGGCGACGATTGGTTAGAGAATGATGACGTGGCAGACGTGCGGATGACGAGTGGACGAAAAACACATAGGAAAGATTTTCAGCCGCCGCGCGGCATCAACGCAACGCGACGCGACGCACCTGACGAGATACAGGAGCACGATCATGAGCACGAACTCTTTGTAGTTGACGCGCCCGTCGTGTTTCAAATCCGCCTCGTCGTAGATCCTTTCGATCATCTCGCGCTCGACCGTCACCTTGCGGCTGAACCCTTCCTCCACCGCGGTCACGAACTCGTGCTTCTCGATGAACCCGTTCGCGTCTTTGTCCACGCGATCGAATATCCCGCGCAGGGCTTCGAAAGAAGAGAGCATCGACGGAAACTTCATCGCGATCTGAGGGTCGTTCCATACAAAGCGATGTCGGGGTGGAGTTCAAAGGCGTCAGTTGGCGTTCAAAGGCGTCGCGGTCGGGGATTGAAAGCGAGGGGTGGGCGGAGAGACACGACGGCAAAAGTCCTTAAGGATCGGCGTTCACCACGCCAACGCGGTCGTATGGGGACCAGTGTATAGAACGCACCTGATTCACCGTCTTCGACGCCTCCACGGGATGCCTTCGCGTGTAGTCCTTCACCTTCTCGCTTATGAGCGCGTCCAGCGCGGACGGCTCGGGAACGCGTTCCCTGCCCGACGCCGGGGTGCCGCACGCGTTGCCCATGGCGTCGGTTTGGTCACTCTCTCCCAGGAGTAGGAGGTCGCAGGTCGCGGACGACGGACGTTCACGGCGGCCGCGGGGGCGAATTCGAAAGCCTTCGAACGCCGCGCCGCTGATGATAAACGTCAGACAGCTCGACGAGCTCGAGCGCGCGCTCGACGCGTCGGCGCGCGCGGTCGCGCGCGCGCGGTCGTTCGCTCGCGCCGAAAGGGCCTCCGCGCGAGTCGTGCGCGCGTCGGGAAGACTCGCGCGCGGTGGTGTGATGACGCGACGCCGCGACGACGCCCGCGTCGGACAGCGAATCCCCCCACCCTAGGTTATCTTCCCGTCGCCGTGTGTGGGCGGCGCCGACCTCGGTCGCCACTTGTCACCGCGAGAGATAACTCCAGTCGGTCGCTCGGCGACGCCGCGCACACCGCGCCTCGCGCGGGCCGTCGCGACGCTCACGATGGCATCGCGCGTCGCCGCGATCTCGATGTCCGCGCGCGCGCCGGCGGCGTCGGTCGCGCGCGAATCTCGTCGCGCGGCGGCGACGACGACGACGACGACGACCGCGCCGAGGAAGATGAAGATCTCTCGGACGTTCTCCCCCTCCTCCTCCTCCTCCCCGTCCGCGTCGTCGTCGCGCGGGTCGCTCGTCGTCCTCGCCGCGAAGGGCAAGAACGCGCGGCTCGCGGGAAGGGACAAAAAGTCGCAACAGCGCGAGGACGCGAAGCAGATCGAGGGGCAGGAGGCCGCGGCGGCGGCGAGGAAGGGTAAGGGTGAGAAGGCGTCGAAAGCGTCGTCGCCGCCGCGAGTGGCGAACGTCAAGTACAGCAAGCGCGGCGTCCCGTCCTCGCAGACGGGCGGGCAGATAAGCAAGGCGGCGCTGAAGCGCGTCCGCGAGGCGACGACGGAGAAGATCGCGGAGGACGCGACGAAGCGAGACGCGAAGCGGGAGGAGTATCGAAGCGCGCAGGCGAAGGGCATCCCCCAGGTGGTGACCGATCGGATGCTGAAGCGCATCTCCATCTTCAGCGGCGTACCGCTCCTCCTCGGGTTCAGGTGCGCGCGCTGGCCTCGGTTCGGTTTCGGTTTCGGTTTCGGTTTCGGTTTCGGTTTCGGTTTCGATCCCAGCCCGCGACGCCTTTCAACTCCGCCCGCCTGACGCGCCCCTGAACGCCGCCCGCCCCGCCCGCCCCGACGTCGCAGCACCGGACCCATCTTTTACGGCGCCAAGGTGTTCGCGCACCTAGACGTCGCGCCGTGGCAGTTTTTCCTCGCGAGCACGCTCACCTTCGGCGGCGCGCTCGTCGGCATCACGTACGGCGTGTTGTCCGCGTCGTGGGAGCCGGGAAGGGAGGGGACTTTCTGGGGCGGCGCGGAGATCAAGGTGAACGTGCCGATCCTCATGGCGACGGTGCTCGGCAAGGCGTCGGGTGAGACTGCTTCCCATACGACCCCGTTCGCGTGGTGCACGTCGTTCCTTAAGGACTTTTCCCGTCGTCACTCTTCACCCGCGCTTCCCTTTCAACGTACGTTTGACCGGTAAGACGTTCGACTGACCGATCGCTTCACCCACGCAGGGGAGCTCGCGAAGGGCGAGTTCCCGGACGAGTGGGACGACGGCGAGCCGTGAGCGAGCGCCGCGAGCACACGGTACGCTCCGGCACGACGCGTCGTTTACTTACAGTATGGATCCACAAAAGACCAACCACCAAACAAACCCACACCGTGTCATAGTCTATCACTCTTCCTTGACGACGGGCGGCAAGTTGTACTCCATCGGCAGCGCCCTGGCGCCCGCCGCGACGTCCCTCTCGAACGCGTCGTACGACATCACCTCGACGCCGTACCCGTCCTCGTCGCGTTCGTTCCCCTCCCGTATCCCCTTCGCGCCTCCTTCGCCGCCGGTCACGATGACCACGCCCTTGTACACGTCGCCGAGCACGAGCTCCGACGCGACGTCGTCGAAGGACGCCGCCGCGGGCTGGAGCAGGATCCCGAGCGTCTCCCGCGGCTCTGCGAGGGTCGACGTCGGGGTGGAGTCGAAAGGCGTCAGGGGTGGAGTTGAAAGGCGTCGATGGCGGGGATTGAAAGCGAGGGGTGGGCGGAGAGAGACGCCGGGAAAAGTCCTTAAGGAACGGCGCTCACCACGCGAACGTGATCGTATGGGGACCAGTGAGTGTAACGAGCTAGAACGCACCTCCGAACGTGAGCAGCCTCGACCCCGGCGGCGATTTCGGCGCGTAGGGGTTCGCGTCCAAAGCTGCGCTGCTCACCATGCCGTATCTCTTCGCGTAGTATCGCTCCGAAGCTTGGACGTCTCTCACGTTGATCGCGACGTATTCGAGAGGGTCTCGACGCGCGGCGACGCGCGCGCGGACGCGGTAGCCGCTCGGAGACTTGCAGTCGAAATACCCGAATCCATACACGAGCTCTCCTCCGGCTTCGTATATCCGACTGACCCTGACGCCGAACGGCACGGACAGCGACACGTACGCGAGCCCGGTGCCGACGACGCCGGGGGCGCCGTTTCCACCGCCGCCGCGAGCGCGGATCTCCACGCCCGCTTTCGCGCCGTCGTCCGCGTCGAGCGTCTCTTGGCCGAACGCGAGAAACGCGGCTTTCGGTTTTCCGCCGCCCTCCTCCTTCTTCTCCGCGACTTCGTCGACGCGCGTAACGCGCATGCCCATGGCGTTTTTCCAGAAATAGATCTCGTCCTCCCACAGGTTCTCGTCCACCTCTAACACGATGCGCTGCGCGTAGTTGGTCGCGCCGGAACGCACGCGCGGACGCGTGCGGTCGACGAACTGCGCGTTGAGCTGCGTCCGCTCGAGCTGGTTCTCGAAAAAGTTCTTCTGGCCGACGAGCGCCTCGTTCTCCGGGTCCGCCTCAGGGTCGTTCCATACAAAGCGATGTCGGGGTGGAGTTGAAAGGCGTCAGGTGGAGTTGAAAGGCGTCGAGGGCGGGGATTGAAACCGTGGTGTGGGCGGAGAGAAACGACGGCAAAAGTCCTTAAGGATCGGCGTTCACCACGCGAACGGGGTCGTATGGGGACCAGTGTATAGAACGCACCTCCATCGCCGCCTCCGCGTCGCTCAGGAAGTTCTGGAGCTGGTCCAAGACCTCGCCCGCGGAGGACGGACCGCTGAACCCGGTGGCGGCGACGCCTGCGTCGAGGATTTCGCGCGGGAGGGGGGAAGGTCATGAGCAGGACGACGGACGGACGGACGGACGGGCGGACGATCTGGGCACCCGAACCCTAGACCCTCGAGCGCGCGACGCGACGCGACGCGACGCGACGCGACGGACGACGACGCGCGACGCGACGACGACGACGACGACGACGACGACGACGACGCACCCGTGAAGACGCCGAGCGCGCTCGCGAGCGTCGCGCGGCGCGACGGTCTTCGCGGCGACGCGACGAGGGAGTCCCTTCCGTCGTCGCCGCGGCCCCTCGCGTCGTCCGCCTCCTCCTCCTCCTCCGCGGATGAGACGGACGCGTCGACGCGGCGCGGCCCGCGCGCGCGCCGCGGCGTCGCGCCGCGGAGGACCCGCCTCGCGCCGCCGACGCGCGTCGGCCGCGCGGTCGTCGTCGTCCGCGTCGCCGCGCGCGCGATAGATGCCGCCATCGTCGTCGTCGTCGTCGCGGGAAGCGCGGACGGGAGTGATTGAGGGACTAGGATGCGGATGACTCGACAGGAAGAAGAGAACTGCTCGTGCTCAACGATGACGTCAGTCGAAATGGCACCGAAGAAGAAGACACCCGCGAAGAAGGCGGCCGTGGCCGTCAAGAAGACGATCGCCAAGAACGCCCCGATCGCCGCGGACGACGCCGTCGCCGCGGTCCCCAAGGGCGGCGTCCTCATCGAGGCGTGCAAGTCGTGAAACGCGTTCAAGACGCGCGCGAACGCGGTCGCCGCGTTCGTGGCGAAGGCGAAGAAGGGCGCGGTCGTATCGATCAACCCGGTGAAGCCCCGGAAGGGATGCTTCGTGATCAAGACGGAGATGAAGACCGTGGTCGAGCTGTTAAACCTCGCGAGGCCGTTTCCGAAGCTCAAAGCGCTGGACATGGACAAGGTCGGCGCGGACACGGTCGCGGCGCTCTAATAAGGGTGGACGACGGACGGGGGAATCGTTGATGAGAATCGGACGAGATCTGAACTGAACGATCGAATCGATTCGCGGCGGATCGAGCCGACGAGCGAACGGCGGGGAGACGCGGGGGCACGTGAAAGCGCCGGGGTAAAGCCTGGGACGGAACCGACCGCCCAACCCCGGAACGCTGGAAGAGAAACCCCGCGAAGATCCCACGCCGCGCGTGAACGGAACGACGCCGCGCGTGCGCGCCGCGGTGAGGGCGAATAAATCCTTCGAGCGCGACGAACAAACAGAAAGTGATGAAAGAGAAGAAACTAACAACGCGTCCGTCTCACGCGACGCAGACGCGCCGCCACTCCTCGACGTCGCTCAGCCCCCTCCCCGCGTGAGGGTCCTCGTCCTTCCCCTCCTTCCCGTCGCCGCACGCCTCCGCGACCCTCACGACCGCGCGCGCGCGTCGCTCCGTGCTCCGCCACGCGCTGATGGTCGTTCCATACAAAAACAGTTCACCGGTCAGTTGAAAGGGGACGCGATCAAATGTTGAAACCGGGCGATGGGTGAAACACGTTTGTATAGAACGCACCTGAGCGCCGTCGCCCCCGCGCCGGCGCACGCGTCCGACGTCCAGTCGCCTCCTCCGAAACGGCCGGATTCGGCCCGTTTCTTTCGCGCCGCGCTCGCGGTCCTCGCCGCGACGCTCACGCCCGCGTCCTCGGCGGCGGCGACGACGCCGTCGACGTCCGCCGCGCGTATCGTCGTCTCCACGTCGAGACGCAGTCTCGCGGCGCCGCCGGCGCTGAGGGCCATTCCATACGATCGAACGTCGGGGTGGAGTTCATAGGCGTCAGCTGGAGTTGAAAGGCGTCGAGGTCGGGCGTTGAAAGCGAGGGGTGGGCGGAGAGATGCGACGGCGAAAGTCCTTAAGGATCGGCGTTCACCACGCGAACGGGGTCGTATGGAGACCAGTGTACAGAACGCGCCTGAGACGGACGCCGCCCTTCCCCTCGCGCTTCACGCGCGACAGAAGGCTCTGCGTCGCCGCGCTCGCGGCCGCGGGGCCGATCGTCGCCGCCGTGCGCGGATCCAGCGCGGACAGCGCGTCGCGCAGCGGCGCGAGGAGCGACGCGCAGACGCGCTCGGTGACGTCCGAAGGCGTTGTTTGAGGGTCGTTCTATACAAGCGAACGTCGGGGTGGAGTTGAAAGGCGTCAGTTGGCGTTGAAAGGCGTCGATGGCGGGCGTTGAAAGCGAGGGGTGGGCGGAGAGAGACGCCGGCAAACGTCCTTAAGGATCGGCGTTCACCACGCGAACGGGGTCGTATGGGAACCAGTGTATAGGACGCACCTGACGCGCTTCGACGGCGTCGTTTTTGTTTTTTTCGCTCGTCGTCGGTCCCCTCGTCCTCCACGCGCCCTTCGGCGCTTCCGACCAGAGTTGATCGCACGTCGTCGTCATCTCTCGCGCGATGACGTCCGTGAGCCTCCCGAGCGCGAGTCTGATGGCGTATCGCGCGGACGCGGTCGTCGCCGCGGAAGCGGCGACGCCGCAGCCATCGATGTCGTCGTCGTCGTCGTCGTTTTCTTTTCCCTCTTTTCCTCGTCCTCGCGCCGCCGCCGCCGCGCGCGCGAACGACGCCGCCGCTCGCGTCAGCGCGTCGTCCACGTGCACGACGTCGCTGTGAAGCAAACACAGGTCGCTCAGCGTCACCCCCGTCGGTCGAAGCTTCGGCCGGTGCGTCGTCCAGTTCGCGACGACCGACCCCACGCTATCGACGCGGTCGGCGAGCCAAGGCAACGCGAGCTCCGGCGACGGCTTGGACGTCGATTTCGATTTCGATCTCGAACCTTCGCCGATGGTGAACACGAGCCCGCCGCCGTCCCCGACGAGCGCGTCCACGGCGTCGGATATGACGTGCACCGCGTTCGCGGCGTGCTTCGCCCACGGGGAAACGTACCGCGCGCGGCGCGGCATGATCCCTCCGCCCGGGGTGAACTCGATCTGACGGCGACGACGATTCCCCGCGCCGCCGCCGCCGCCGCGCAACTCTCTCGCGGACGCTCTGCCGCCGTCCCGCTCCGCCTCTACCGCCGCGTCGATCTCTTTCTGAGGCAGCGAGTGCGGGTCGTGACGCAGCGCGCGGCCGAGCGCGGCGTGGTGGCGGTGGAACCGGCCGACGCACGCGCCGCGCCATTCGCACGCCGCCGACGCCGCCGCGCACGACGCGCGCGGGGTTGGAGAAGAGATCCCGACGGACGACGACGCGTCGTCCCCGCCCCTCCCTCCTCCCGCGCCGCCGTTCCCATTCCTCCTCCTCCTCCTCCCCGCGGACGCGCTGGTCGCGAGGGAGAGGACTCGGCGCGCGCGCGCGAGGTCCCTCTCCGCGCGCTCGAGCTCCCCCGCCGCGGTCGCGAGCGATCGCGCGTCGGATGCGAGCGCTTCCACCGCGACCGCCGCGGCGTCGCCGGCGCGTCGTCCTCGCGCGGACGACGCGAGCGCGGTGAGCCGCGCGAGGTGGTCCACGATCCTCGAGCGCGCGTCGAGGTCCGCCATCTGCGTCGACGATGAAGCGTGGGCGTGTGGGGGGGGAGGGGTCAGGGGATCGATCCGCGGCGAGGCGAGGCGAGGCGAGGCGAAGCACGCGAGCGGAGAGGAGGATGAGTAAAACGTTTCCGCGCGCGTCGCGTCCGCGCACCTCCGCGCCTCGCGCGGTCTTCACCGGCGGCGCGGGCGTCCCGCCCCATTCAGACGGGTGCGTGCTCAGCGCCCACCACTCGTCGTCGCTCATCGCGCGCGTGGGGCGCGCGTGCCCCGCGCGGACGCCGACTGCCTTCGCGGTCGTCGCACATTATTTTGCGACCGTTGAGACGTCGTCGTCGTTGTCGCAAACTCCGGAAGGGGACAAAGTCGACGACGGGACCGAAGCCAGACCCGGTCGCGCGCGGGGCGTCGACGCGCGCCGAACGGACTCGCGGCGCGCGGGCGCGCGCGGAGTCGACGCCGACGACGACGGACGCGGACCTTTCGCCGCCGCCGCCCGCGACGGCGGGGACGGAGCGCGACGACGAGAACGACGCGATGGAGCGCGACGGCGACGACGCGTCGTCATCAGATCCAGATCCGCGCGAGGACGACATCCTCTTCAGCGCGCTCGTCGGCGCGCTGTCGCGCGGCGTCGACGCGTCGAAAGCGCGCGAGGTCGTGCGCCAGCAATCCGTCCCGCCGCCAATCGGGCTCGGGCCCTCGTGGGCGGCGACCGCGGCGGCGCTGGCGGAGGACGAGACGCGGAGAAGACGCGCGAGGGAGGCGCTCACCGTGCGCGTCGCGCTGCCGCCCGCGGAGGATGAAGATGAAGACGACGACGACGCGTCAACTTTGTCGCGGAGCGAAGCCTCCGCCTCCTCTCATCACGGCAACCTCGCGTCGAAACTCGAGACGCTCGCGCGGAGGGCGTTCGACGGCCCGCGCGACCGCTTGGGAGGAAAGGCGGAGCGGTTCGCGGACGCGAACGGCGCGTCGCTCGCGGCGCCGCAGCTCGTCCGCGCGTCGTGGGACGGCGCACGGCGCGCGCGGTCGAAGAGCGTCGAGAACGCGAGAGAACGCGTCACAAACGACGACGATCCCCCTCTGTATAATCCCTCCGTCGCGGCGAAGCGGCCGCGCGCGCCGGGCGTCGCGTGGGGGCCGCCGCGCGCGCCGCCCGACGCCATCCGACGATCCGCGACGAAGCGCGTCAGCCTGACGTGCGTTCTATACACTGGTCCCCATACGACCGCGTTCGCGTTGTGAACGCCGATCCTTAAGGACTTTTGCCGTCGTCTCTCTCCGCCCAGGGTCCCTCGCTTTCAATCCCCGCCCTCGACGCCTTTCAACGCCAACTGACGCCTTTGAACTCCACCCCGCCATTCGCTCGTATAGAACGAGCCGGAGAGAGGAGGACGCGCGGACGCTCGTCGCGGCGCTGCCGTTCGAGAGCGGCATCGCGGCGGCGATTCGAGGTGCGCCGCGACACGCGCCACGCGCTACGTCCACGTGTACACCCTACCACGCGGCCATCACGCCTCCACGTCACCAACGTCGTATCCCTGACCAATCGCGTCGCGCCGCGCGCGCGCTCTTTCATCCAGACTTGGAAGCGTCGGAAGCCGCCGCGGAGGAGGCGGCGCGCGCGCGTCGCGAAGCCGTCGACCCCGTCAAGTTGGACGCGACGCGGAAACGCGCACCCGTCGCGAGCTTCGGGGGGGCGCCGCGGTGGCGCGAAGAGAAAGAGAAGGAATCCAACGAGAAGAAGGAGAAGAAAGAGAGGCGGGAAGGCGCGGCGGACGAATCAGGCGCGTCCCACACTGGTCCCCATACGACCGCGTCGGCGTGGTGAACGTCATTCCTTAAGGACTTTGCCCGTCGTGTCTCTCCGCCCACCCCTCGCTTTCAATCCCCGCCTTCGACGCCTTTCAACTCCACCCCGACTTTCGCTTGTATAGAATGGCCCTCAGACGGGACGACGACGACGACGAGAAGACTGCGGAGCCTGAGGCGCGGCGTCATCAGGTGCGTTCTATACACTGGTCCCCATACGACCGCGTTCGCGTGGTGAACGCCGATCCTTAAGGACTTTCGCCGTCGTCTCTCTCCGCCCACCCCTCGCTTTCAATACCCGCCCTCGGCGCCTTTCAACTCCAACTGACACCTTTCAACTCCACCCTGAAAGGTGGCGCGGCGTCGCGAAGAAGCGCGGCCTCTCTTCTTCTTCTTCTTCTTCCACGGTGTTCACGCGCGCGACCAGAGCCGCGCTCGACGCGGACTGGGACGCGGAGGACGAGGACGAGATCGAGAGGGAGTGGCGCGCGTTGGGCGTCGGGGCGGGCCCGCCCGGGTGGTACCGGCAGCCGTTTCTCGGCGTGCGCGGCGGCGACGACGAGAAGTTTCGCCAGACCTTGGCGTCGGCGGGACGGTATCGACCGACCGAATCGGACGACGCCGCGCGCGCGAGCGCGACGCGCGCGAAGGAGACCGCGCGCGCGATGGAGGCGGCGGAGGCGTTGGCGAGGAAGCGCGGCGAAAACGTGCGGCGGAGCGCGGCGTTCAGGCGCGTTCTATCTCACGCTGGTCCCCACGCGGCTGCGTCGGCGCGGTGCACGCCGACCCTTGAGAACTTTTGCCGGCGTTCGTGTCTCTCCGCCCACCCCTCGGTTTCAATCCCGACACACCTCGACGCCTTTCAACTCCGCTTCTGACGCCTTTCAACTCCACCCCGACGTCGTTTCGCATGGACCCTCGACCCTCAGCGCACCGACGGCGAAACCGGCGTCCGCCGGCGCGCCCGCCCCGGCGGAGGGTCCCGACATGCTCGACCGCGACGCGATCGCGCGCGCGCTGGATAAGACGCGACCGGGGTCGAGCCGCGGCGGCGGGACGTGGGCGCCGTTGCGCGTCGCAGGCGGCGGCGCGCGACGACGGCGAGACCCCGCGAGACGACCGGAGTCCCCCGACGGCTCAGTCGCGTCGTCGACGATGAGCACCGACAGCGCGGACGTCGACGGGCGCGCGCTCGTGCGCGATCTGCGCCGCCGCGCGCGCGCGGAGGTTCGACGCGCGCGCGAAGGCGAAGGTCGTAACGGTCGTAACGGTCCCGGAGAAACCGTTCCCGGGGTGTCGCATCGCGCGCACGCCGCGGCGAAGGCGCCGCCGATTCCCGCGATGGACGTCGTCAAGCCGCGGATGACGACGCCGGCGGCTTGGCCGCCGCCGCCGCCGCCGAAGCCTCCCCCGGACGAGTCCAAGGCGAGAGCAGAGGCGGCGGTCGCGCGCGCGCGACGACGCGACCCGCTGCACCCGCTGCGCGGATGGAGGAGCGAGAAGAACGAGAGCCGGCGCGAACCGCCGTTGAAGCTCGACGTCGAGCAGAGGAAAGCGGTCCGCGCACTCGTCGACGCGACGGCGTTGGAACGCGCGGCGAAGGAACTCGAAAACGCGCCGTCGCCGCCGCATTACGTCGACGACTCGATGACGCGCCGACGCGCCCCCTCCGTCACGATCGCGCCGCCGCCGCGCGCGGACGTGGATCTCGAGCTCGAGGAGCTGCTCAGGGAGTCGACCGTCGACCGCGCCCCCGGACCCGGCGCGTACCTCGGCGTGGAGGACGCGTCGAACGCGACGCGGAAACGCGCGCCGGCGTCTTCGTTCGGGGAGCATCCGCCGACGGAGAAGCGACACGCGGTCAGGCGCGACCTCGCGGACGGGCCGCTCGCGTCGAAGATCGACGCGGACGCCGCGTGGGAGGGACCGAACGGCGCCAAGGCGAGAAAGGTGAAGGGGTCGGTGGCGTTTTGGAAGGCGCCGCCGCGGGTGACGACGGCGGAGGCGGCGCGCGCCGCCGCCGCCGCGGAAGCCGCCGACGCGGAAGCCGCCGAGATCGCCGCCGCCGCCGCGGACGCGCTCGAGCTCGAGATGAACGCCGCGAACGGCGACGACGAGGCGGCGCCGTGGGACGAGGATATGGTCGACGCCGCCGTCGCCGCGGCGATGAAAAAGGCGAAAGAGATCGTCCGCGCGAAGCGGCGCGCCGACGGCGGCGACGCGAAGCGCGACGTGATCGAGCCGCGCGTCGTCGGCGGCGCGTGGGCGAGAGCGACAGACCGAAAAGACCGCGCGAACGCCGCCGCCGCCGCCGACGACGACGACGACTCGTGGATGGACGCGGCGATTCGCGAGTCGTACGCGATGGCCGCGGACCCGGCGGCGTCGTGGACGCGCGCGGTCGCGCCGTCGAAGCCGTCGTGGGGGTTCCTGAAGGCGCGTTCTATCTCTCACTGGTCCCCATACGACGGCGTCCGCGTGGTGCACGCCGTTCCTTAAGGACTTTGCTCCCCGGCGGCGTCTCTCTCCGCCCAGGGTCCCTCGCGTTCAATCCCCGCCCTCGACGCCATTCAACTCCGCTTCTGACGCCTTTGAACTCCACCCCGATATCATCGCTTGTATGGAACGACCCAAAGGCGCGCACTGGCCGCGGGGACGTCGTCGTCGACGCGCTCGACACCGTGAATTGGCCGATGCCCGCGCACGGGCCGGTCTCGACGCTCACGGGGCGCGGAGTCCTGCCGTTCGACTTGCTCCTCGGGCGAGGCGACGCGTACGCGGACCGCGTCGCGAAGAGAGAGGCTGAGGACGGGAGACGACGGTTCGTGGGGACGTACGCGGTCGTCGAGGCGTTGGATTATCTTCGACGCGCGACGCCGGCGGCGATTTTCAAGCTCGCCGCCGCGTCGTCGTCGGCGGCGTCGGCGGCGTCGTCGTCGCGTAAAAAACGAGGAGAGGGGAAGGCGGGAAATGCGCGAGAGGGAGAGGAAGGCCCGGACTGGCTCGGGCACGAGGCAATCAAAGCCGCGGAGGGATGGATGCGCCCGAGCGCGCCCGCGTGGACGATTCTCGGCCCGATCGAAGTCACGCAGCCGAAGAAGGCGCGTTCTATACACTGGTCCCCATACGACCCCGTCGGCGTGGTGAACGCCGATCCTTAAGGACTTTGCCCGGCGTTTCTCTTCGCCCACCCCTCGCTTTCAATCCCCGCCCTCGACGCCTTTCAACTCCAACTGACGCCTTTCAACTCCACCCCGACATTCGCTCGTATGGAACGACCCTAAGCCGCCGCCGCTCGCGGAGGCGATTCGACCGGAACTCCGAGTGAAGCTCACGCTCGTTCGAAAACGCGCGCGCGGCGGCGTGGACTTCTCGAGAGCCGCGGGTCGGGACGGCGTCGGCGGCGACGTCGACGGCGCGACCCCGCCGCGGGTCGGGCCCGGGGCGTACGACCCGTCCTACGCCGCCGTCGAGCCCGACGAGACGGCGATTGGATTCTCGCGCGCGGGGCGACCCATCGGCGTCGGCGTCGGCGTCGGCGCGGCGTCCGCGGGCGACGAAGACGGCGACGGCGACGTTCTCGAGCTCGACCCCGCCGGCGCGTTCGCGCGCGCGGTCGCGCCCAGGGTGACGGGCGTTCCAGACCTCGCGCGCGCGGTGAACCCGCGCGAGGAGGAGACGGCGCGTAAGGCGCGTTCTATACACTGGTCCCCATACGACCCCGTCGGCGTGGTGAACGCCGATCCTTAAGGACTTCGCCCGTCGTCTCTCTCCGCCCACCCCTCGCTTTCAATCCCCGCCCTCGACGCCTTTCAACTCCAACTGACGCCTTTCAAATCCACCCCGACGTTCGCTTGTATGGAACGACCCTAAGCTCCGACGGTTGCGAAGGATCGAACGCGACGCGTTGAAACCCCCGAAGACGCCGGAAGACGCGGCGTCGCGATCGATCGCCGCGGCCGCGTCCGCGGCGACCGGCGGCTGGGGCGCGCTCGCGGGCATCGCGGAGATGGCGGACGCGCGCGAGGTGGCGAAGAGACGGGCGTACGAGAAGCTCGCGGCGCTCACGGGCGACGACGCCGCGGCTGCGACGACGGCGGCGGATCGCGTCGGCGGGGACCCCGACGACGATCGATACTTCCGCGGGCGATTACAGGGCGCGGTGGATTTCGCGACGATGACGTGGAGGCTCGGGACGGATAAGAAGTCCGGCGCGGTGGAGATGGAGCTCCTCGAAGCCGCGCGGGGGCCGGGGAAGTACGACCCGGACGACGGCGTCACGACGGCGGCGACGCGCGTGAAATCCGTGCCGGACATCGCGCGCGCGCCGCCGCGGTTTCCAAAGCCGCCGAAGACGACGACGACGACGACGACGGCCGCCGCCGCCGCCGCCGGCGCCGCGGACGACGACGACGACATCCCCGAGGACATCCGCGTCGTTTCCGAGGACGTCGACGTCGCCGCCGCGTTCGAATACACGCGCCCGCGGACGGATCTCGGCGGGATCATCACCCCCGTCCCCGCGGACCGGCCGCCGAGGGAACCCGATCTCGCCGACGACGCGCTCTACGACGTGCAAAAAGGATTGGAGTACCTTCGCACGGGCGCAAACGCGCGCGGTCCGGACCTATCGAGAGGCGGAGAACGCGGAGCCGGCGGAGGAGGAGGACCGCGGCCGAGCGCGGCGGGCCCGGACGCGCCGGATTTCTACGACGTCGACGAGAGCGCGACGGCGCGTCGCGCGCCGGGCGCGCCCGAGTTTTCGAAAGTCACCGGCCGCGGCGGCATCGCCGGCGTCGGCGACGCCGCTTCATCCGCATCCGCGCCGCGCCGCGAGCGCGAAATGGAGTTCGCGGACGGCGACGTGTTATACCTCGAGCCCGCGGCCGCGGACGCGACGGTGTACCCGCGGAGGGACAAGTCCGTCCCGGACATCTCCGCGACGGGCGCGCGACCGGAGACGCTTCGACCGAGCCTCACCGCCGACGTGGACTACCTCTACGACGACGTCCTCGCGGCGCGGTACCCGCGCCTGGACGGCGGCACCGGCGCGGTGCGGTTCGACGCCGGAGCGGGGAGGGAGGGCGGGCGGTCGACCGATCCGACCGATCGGACGACGACCGGGGACCTCGACGCGGGGGCGTATCACGACGAGAGCGCCGCTGCCGACGCCGGCGCGAAGACGACGGCGCGGACCCGCGCGCCCGTCGCGGATTTCGCCTCGGCGTCGCGGAAAGAGATCGCGGACTTCGAGACGACCGGCGTCGCCGACCGCGGCGGCGACGCGCTCGTGTTGGACCCGAGAGACCCGTCCGCGCCGGGCGTGGCGGACGCCGCCGCGCGGATGGCGGCGCTTCGCGTCGCGGACCCGGAGACGGCGGCGCGGCGCGAGTCGATGCGCGCGTCGCGGCCGCGGTGGGACGGCGCCGGCGACGGCGCCGGCGGCTTCGACCCGGGCGGCGACGTCCTCGCGCTCGAGCCGTCGCCGCCGCCGCGGACGCGCGCGACGGACTTCGCGTCCGCGCCGGGACGCGGCGACGGCGACGTGAAGGAGGTGTTCGGCGCGAGAGGTGCGTTCTACACTGGTCCCCATACGACAGCGTCGGCGTGGTGAACGCCGATCCTTAAGGACTTTCGCCGGCATTCTCTGCGCCCACCCCTTCCTTTCAATCCCCGCCCTCGACGCCTTTCAACTCCATCTGACGCCTTTGAACTTCACCCCAGGGTGGACGGAGGACCGCGCGGTGCACGGCTTGCGCGCGGAGCCCAAGCCGTTGGCGACGACGACGCTCGATCGCGCGCCCGCGCGGGATCCGTTTTTGGACGCGCCGCGCGGCGGGGAGGACGCCGACGGCGCGGACGCGGCGAAGCGCGCGGAGCGCGCCGCGAGGGCGGTGGCGAGGGCGCCGCGGCGGGGGGTCGGCGCGTCGAGGCCGGACGCCGACGACCCGGACAAGGTGGTCATCGCGTGAGATGATTTAGAATGAGCGGTTGCCCTGTTACTGTCCTGTTACTGTAGTAAACCAACTATTTCCTTTCCCTTAGCCCCACATCTCTCTCTCTCTCTCTCTCTCTCTCTCGATCACAACCCCTTCGTCGAGCTCCACTCGCCGTTCCCCATCGCCTCCGGCGGCGGCGGGAGAAACTCTCTCGAGTCCATCACCTGCACGAGCGCGAGGTAGCCCACGGCGAGGACGACGGAGACGACGCCGGTGACGATGGCGGTCATCTGCGCGCCCTTGACATCCTCCTCGGACTCCCCCGGCGGCGGCGGCGGCGGGGCGGGCGCGGACTCGGTGGCGTCCTCCTCCGCGCGGCGAACGATCGACGCCGCGCGCTTCGCGGCGAAGAAACCTGGCGCCGCGACGACGCGAGGCGATCGATGTTGATGATGATGCCGCGGCGCGACCGCCGCGGCGGCGGCGCGCGCGCGGACGGCGCCGCCGGGCGCGGCGACGCGGAGCGTGGTCGTGGAGCTCGCGATGGCGTTCATCGTGGCGCGCGCGGTGACGTGCCGCGGTGGTGTGGGCGCTCGGACGGACGGGTGCAGCACGTCGTCAGAACTGAAGTCTGACACGTGTCGCGCTCTGAAGAAACCAAAGTGACGGCACTTTTGGAAGGTTCCGGAAGTCTCGCGGCGCGCGCGCGGCGACACTCTCGTCATCGCGAACGGGGCACGCCGCGATGGCGGATCGACCGACGCCGCAGCCGGATAAGAACTGGAACGCGATCCTCAAGTGGTCGCTCGCGCAGACGGACGAGAACGCGGGCGCGGAGCCCGCGAGGCAGATCTCGGAGGAGGAGAAAAAATGGTTCACGGAGGCGGTCGCGTCCGGGGTCGTCGACGAGATCAAACGAATGAAGGACATCACCGCGGTGCTCTCCACGCGCGCGAGGGAAGTCATAGACGCCGAGGAGCTCGACGCGCGGTGCGAACTCTTGGAGGAGCTCATCGACAGAGTCGGGAGCATCGACAACGGCGGAGATCTGCACACGATCGGCGGGCTCGCGCCTCTCGTGGAGACGATGAAGGGATCGCCGCACGCGAGGTGCGTTCTATACACTGGTCCCCATACGACAGCGTTCGCGTGGTGAATGCCGATCCTTAAGGACTTTCGCCGGCGATTCTCTGCGCCCACCCCTCACTTTCAATCTCCGCCCTCGACGCCTTTCAACTCCATCTGACGCCTTTGAACTTCACCCCAGGCTGCGCGCGGCGAGCGCGGAAGCGCTGGGGGTGACGGTGCAGAACCACGCCAAGGCGCAGGCGGACGCGCTCGCGTGCGGCGCGATGGCGCCGCTGCTCGCGATGGCCGCGGGGAAGGACGGCGGCGACGCGCCGTGTTCAGACGCGGACCTGGCGGAGACCGTGGGGGGAGACGAGGAGACCGCGCGAGCGCGCACGCGAGCGTCGTTTCAACTCACGCGCGCGAAAGCGCTGTACGCGCTGTCGTGCCTCCTCCGCGGCTGCGTCGCCGCGCAGAAGGCGTTCGCGCTCGGGGACGGGTTCGCGATCCTGCGCGCGTGCTTGTTAGTCGACAGCGCGAAGATCCGCACGAAGGTGCTGCACCTGGCGCGGCATCTGTGCCAGCTGGACATGATCTTCATGAGAGCGGGCGTGGAGTCCGGGTACGTCCTCGCCGCGGCCGCGGCGTTGAGCGGCAGCCTCCCTCGCGATTTCGGCGCCGTCGCGGACGTCGCGCTGAGGGAGGACGCGGAGCGAGCGAACGTCGAGCTCGCGCAAGTCCGCGAGGCGGCGTTGCGCTTCATCGTGGACTGCGCGAAAAAAGTGGACTTTGAAGAGGTGCCCAAGGCGGTGGATCATCTCCGCGGGACGCACGTCGAGAACGCGCTGAGGAGCGTCAGAGCCGCGCACGAGGGGATGAGCGCGGAGGACGCGAGCGCGTGCGCGGACGAGATCGCCCTGCGCGTGGAGTTGGAGCGGATGTTGGAGGGGTGACGAGAGCGTAGGTAGCAGGAGACCGACGGACGCGGCGAAAGATGCTGTGACGTCATCACCTCGAGCTCAACTCCGACAGTCGTGTCGCTCTTCATTCACACGTCGTCGCGCGCGCCTCGGTCGACGCGTTCCGCGACGAGCGCGATCGCTTCCCTCGTTCGGAGCGTCGTCGGCGTCGTCGCGAGCGTCGCGCGTCGGAAGCGCGTCGGAAGCGCGGGACGTCGCGGGAAGACCGCGGCGGCGGCGTCGAACGCCGCCGATCCTCCTCGTCGCGTCTCGCGCGCGATGCCATCCGCGAAGCGTCGCAAGACGACGACCGTCGCCGCCGCCGCGATCGTCGCCGCGCCGCCGACGCCGCCGCCGCCGCCGAGCTCCGAGCCGCTGCTGGACCTCGGCCCGCTCGAGGAGGGCGTCCTCCTGTGCCGGCCGTCCGCGAGGAACCGCTCGCCTTGTGCGTCCACGCTCGCGCCCGCGCTCTCTTCTCTCTGCTGTCTCATCTCATCTTCGCTCGTTCCCATTCTTCGTTCCTCTCTCCTCACGGCACGCGTTCATCAACTCCATCGCGTCCCCCCGTCTCTCTCTCCACCGCGCGCAGACGTCGGCGACGTGAGGATCACGTCCGGCCCGCGCGCGGGCTCCGTCGCGGTGACGCACCTCCCGAACCTCGACAGCGGCGGGAAGTGCCGCCCCGGCGTGAAGCTGTTGTGCCGCCGTCAGCCCGGCGTCTTCGCGGACACCGTCGGTCAATACGGCACGCCAAAGTGCGAGCTCATCTGCCAGCTCCTGCGATGCGAAGAGGCGGAGAACGCGGTTGCGGACATCGCGCTGGGGATCGCGGGAGGGGGCGTGTGGGTCAGCGCGCATCCGAAGTTGAACGAGAAGCTCGTCGAGGCGTTGCTGTCGCGCGGCGCGTTCGACGACCGACTCCACGCCGCCGTCGGACGCGCGCCGTCCTCCGACAGTGCCACGTGTCCGTCCGACAAAAACGACCCGGACGACGATCCGTGTCGGAGCCCGGTGAAGACGCAGGTGACGATGCGACGAGAGGCGACGACGTCCGTCAGCGGCGGGTATCGCCCCGACTTTGTCGTGTCGCACGCGGACGGCGCGTCCACGGTGCTGGAGACGAAACAAGTCGTGGACACGGATTACGACGCGCGGACCGCGGCGGAGGCGGCGGAAGCGCAGGCTGGGCACCCGGTGTTTTTGGGCGGGGGCGGCGGCGACGAAGAAGGCGAATACACGCGCGCGGGGATATTTCCGTGGGGGAAGCGGAACCAGAAAGGCCCGGACGGCGAGCCGGTGGTCAGCGCGAGGGCGATCGAACATTTGCGCGAGTTGTCGTCCATCGCGAGGGGGAAGGGGAATAACGCGTTCAACAGTGACGGTAACGTCACACACGCGGCGGTTATTTTACTCGCGGGGAGGCACGACGTCGGAGGGATACGAGCGAACGGCGCCGCGTGCGAGTCGTTCGCGAGGTACGCGTCGCGGGCTTCGAACGACGGCGTGCGCATCCTCGCGCATAAAATCCGATGGGGCGACGGCGACGACGTCGGCAAGGCGTTCGACGCGGGGCCGCTGCCGATGATGGCGCCGACGACGGAGGGGAGGGTGCTCGTCGTGGAGAAGCCGAAGGCGGCGAAGAAGCCGAAGAAGGAGAAGAAGGCCACCGCGGCGAAGCAAGCGAAGTGACGACGCGCGATGTTGTTTATTAATAGACTATTCTTTCTTTCGCAATCCAACTGTCAACGCCCGGCGCCGCCGCTACAACAACACTCGCTACTACTGTACTGTGTTACGCCCTGTACCTAACCCATCGCACCGCGTAGTCAAACTACTATACCCACGGCAGCGCGCTATCTACAGCGGCAAGTACGACTTCTGTTTCACGATCCCCAGGGCCCTCCCGCACTGATACACGAGCGGCTTCGCGATCACCAACCCGGCTTTACACACGATCTTCAACCCCTCCAACCCCATCGGAAAGTAGCTCACCTGGTAGTACACCAGCGCGCACAGCTGCGCCGCGGACGTCAACACCGTGAGCGAGTAGCTGTGCAAGTACAGCGCGCTGTACAGCGTCGCGAGGAGCGATCCGACGTACGCGGAGCTAAACGGCAGCCGCGCGGGCGCGAGCATGTGTTCGATCTGCGCGAGATAGCCGCGGAGCGACGCGAGCGCCATCATGCTGCTGAAGCTTCCGACGCTGAACGTGAGCGCGAACTTCGCGGGCGCGAGCGCGAGCGTGGGCAGACCGACGAAGAGGGAGAGGTTGAACATCAGCCACGACGTGAAGGAGAAGGCGAAGAAGCTGATGACGCGCTCGCGCGAGAGATGCTGCAGCGCGTGCGAGACTTGCGACGCCGCGGACGCCGCGGAGGTGCTCACGGCGACGCCGACGGACGTCGCGTCTCGCGAGAGTTCTTTTCCGAAGTTTAGGAGCTCCGCGCCCGTCGCGGACGCCGCCGCGGAGATGTTCGCGTACGTGAGGCTCTCCATGGCGCTCTGCGATCCGCTCTGAGATCCACCGCCCAAACCGCCCAGCAGACCGCCTCCTCCGCCTCCGCCGCCGCCGCCGCCGACGTCGCTCGACTCGTTCGCCGCCTGCGCGGAGAAGTTCTTCCAGTTGGTGATGAAGTCGGAGCCGCCGCTCATGTGCGACGCGCGATCGCGCGCACCGGTGAGCGTCGACTGGGACGCGCGGCGGGAGACTGCGCCTCGCGCGGAGAGAAAAACCGCCAGCTGTTCAAACTTCAGCTGACATGACAACTGGCTGACAAGAGTGAGGGGAAAAAATAGGGTTGCCGAGTTCCCACTTCGCTCGCGCCGCCGCACGCCGCCGCGCGCGCCGCGATGCCGAAGATCAAGCTCCCGCGGAAGATCCGCGACCTCGCGAAGAAGGCGAGCGGCGGGTGCGCCGAATCGGCGCTCAGGCTCTACCAGCGCTACCTCGAAGGGACCGGCGGCGCGGAGAAAAACTACGAGCTCGCACGCCAGTGGCTCACGAGGGCCGCGGAGCTCGGGGACGCTGACGCGCAGTGTATACTCGGCGTCGCGAATGAGGAGGCAGGTGAACTTAGAGTCGCGTATGAATGGTACGAGAAAGCCGCGGCACAGGGCGATGCCGGCGCCGAGTACACGAGGTGCTACAAGTTGGGCCGCGGCGTCGAGCTAAACAGGTCGAAGGCGGCAGAGCTGTCTCTCAAGTCGGCGTTGCAGGGGAATGCGAAAGCCCAATGCAGCTACGGGTCTTATCTCAGCAGCGAAATGCACGAGTTCGAAGAGGCGTTGAAGTGGTTCGAGAAGTCCGCGGCGCAAGGCAACGCGATTGCGATGTACAACATCGGGAGCTTCTACTTCAACGGCTACGGCGTGCAGAGAAGCTCGTCGAAGGCGCGGGAGTGGTTTGCGAAAGCCTCCTCGAACGGGGATAAAGACGCAGACGAGATTTTGATGGAGCATTTTCCAGACTTCTTCGGAGACATGCAGGATGCTAAGAAAAACGATTTCGTGGAAACGGAGAAGATATTGATCATGAATGCGGCACACGACCGTGATCTTAAGCCTGCTCTTCGTACCCTTCGTTCGTTAAAAAAAGTGAATCTCGACGGCGTTGTGGAATTCTCTGGGGTGAAGCTGAGCTCGAAAGCCGTGAAATTGATCATCTCCGGACCTCTTCCTGATCATAAAGCATGCAGTTTCTCTCACCATCTCGGTCTATGCTTCCTCCACGGGAGGTGTGGACTCGAGAGGAACCTTCGAATGGCGAAGGATACGTTCAAACTTTCCCAAATTTACGACGGAAAAATCTTCGCCGTGGACAAGGAGCTCGAAAAGCTTCGAGCGTGCGTTACGTGCGGCAAGCCCGACGCTCGATGGGGATGCAAGCTGTGCCGCGGCGTGCGGTACTGCGACAAGCGGTGCCAGCAGAGGGACTGGAACCGCGGTGATCCGCCGCACAAGCAGACGTGCTCGCGCGTCGTGAACGGAATTTTTCCACCCGGGAAATTCGACGAGCTCCGCGAGTCGAAGAACGCGAAGAAGAGAGGAGCGTGATCAGCCTGAACGACGAACGGCACGCGAACACGATACGAATGTGAATACTCCTACTGAAGCACGTTTACACGAAACTACTACCTTCGATCCCTCCGCGACGACCTCTTCCGACGCATCACTTGAACCGAAACTCGAGAATCCTCGCGAGAACCACCGGATCCAACGGCGTCGGGTCGACGCTTCGCTCCGCGGCGGCGTTTCGCACCTCCTCCACCAACGCCGCCGTCGCGCGTCCGTTCACATCCCTGGACACGAACCGCCGCACCCGCGGCCCGAGAAACGCGACGTCCACGGTCATCTGCTGATACCCCGCGCGCCCGAACGTCTGCAACCGCACGCACTCCACGAGCGACTTGAGCGCGTGTCGCGTCACCGCGGCGAGCACCGAAGCTTGCGTCGCCTCGATGGGCGCGTCGAACGTCCTCCCCGCGCCGTCGTCCTCCTCCTCCTCCCCTAACGCGCGCGCGACGCCAGCCTCGATCTTCCGTCGCCCGATCGGCGTCTGCTGCGCCGGAGATAATAACGACGACGCGCCCGCGCCCATCCCGCCGTCGCTCGCGCCGTGCCCGCCGTCGTCCAGAATCTGCCCCGTCTCCGCCTCGATCCCCGCGAGATCCTCCAATAAAAAATCGCACAGCGGCCGCACGTCCCTCGGCTCTCGCGTCTCCAGCCAGTTCGCGGCGTCCACGCTCCGTCGTATCATGACCGCGAGGCGTCTCCCGCTCGCGTCGACGTACGCCTCCACGAGCGCGGTCGCCGCGTCCTCCGCGGCGGTCGCCCACTCGTCGCCGTCGAACGCGGCATCGTCGACGTCGCGCGACGTCGTCGGGAAAAACGCGCGAAGCTCGCGCTCGAGATGCGGGATCCCGTCGGTGCGTAGAAACGTCGCGAGCCTCGCGAGCGTGAGCAGCAGCGGCGCGGGCGCGGGGCGGCGACGCGACGCGCCGGGCGCGAGCGGCGAGTCCGTCGCGAGTCGCGAGAGCGTCTCCGCGGCGAGACGCGCGCCGGACGCCGCGCGCAACCGCGCGAGCAGCGACCGCAACAGCGACGAGACGTGCGCCTTGACCGCGCGTTCGTACTCCTCCCTCCATCCAGACACCAGCGCGGGCCTCTCCTCGAGCAGGGACCGGACGTCCTCGAGCGCGTCGCCGACGCCGGAGAGCAACGTCTCGGACAGCGTCACGAACTGCCGCAGCAAGAGCGGCGCGCCGGACGCGTCCGTGGTCTTCTTCGTCGGCGTCTGTTCGCCGCCGGACGCCGACGCGGACGAGAGCGTCGCGAACGCCGCCGTCGCCGTCGCCGCCGTCGTCGGCGTCGTCGGCGGCGTCGCGTCCACCCGCGAGCTCGCGTCCGCGGCGTTCGCGACGATCTCCTCCGCGTCGTCCAGCGCGGTCGCGAGCTTCCTCTCGAGCACGCGGAACGACGCCTCGACGCGCCCGCGGACGGTCCGCTCCGTCGTCTCGGACGCGCGGTCGAGGACGTTGATCTCCGGCACGAGCCGGTGCGACTCGCGCACGTCGCCCGCGACGGCGGCGAGCGCCCGCATCAATCCCTTCGCGTTCGGGAGCCTCGCGCGACCGGCCGCGCCGTCGCCCGACCCGAGCGCGCGCGTCAACAGCGCGAAGTACCTCGCGAAAATCGCCCTCGAGAACGTCACCAGCGGCGCGCGGTCTCGCGGGAACAGCTCCGCGAACTCCGACGCCGCGGCGTGAAACTCCGTCAGAAACGCGCGATCGAGCGTCGCGACGAAATACGTCGGGTTCTCCCCGGACGTCTCCCCAGACGTCTCTCCATCCGTCGCGCGCGCCTCCGCGGCGGACAGCGCGTCGTCTAACGCCGCGCGTCGCGCGCTGAGGTACTCGCCCTGGAGCTCGTCTCGCGGCTCGCCGAGCTTCTCCAGGAGGTCGACGCACTCGCCGACGTCGAGGCCGAAGTCGTCGTCGTCGGCGTCGGCGTCGGCGCCGCCGCCGCCGGCTGCTGGCGTCGTTTTCTCTTCTTCTGCGCCTTCGTCCCCGCCGTCCTCCTCAGCGATCGCTTTCGCGGCCAATAAACGCTTCCTCTCCGCGCGTTTCTTCGCGCGCTCCGCCGCCGTCGCCATCCCTCTCTTCAGCTTCTCTTTTACGACCGCCGCGACGGCGTCGCTCTCTCTCTTGATCCCCACGAACGCGCCCTCGTCTCCGTACTTCACGAGCAACGGCCTCGCGGCGACGTAGTACTCCACCCCGGACGCCAGCGCGTTCGTCTCCACGCACGCGCGAAGCCTTCCCGGGAGATCGAACGCCGCCTGAAGCTTCTTGATGAGCGATCGCACGCCGTTGAGGTTTTCGATCTGCTCTCGGTGCGCGCCGAGCTTGAGATTGACCGCGTCGGACGCCGCCGCCGTGGCCGACACCGTGGCCCTGAGCTCCTCCATCTTCTCGTCCATGCCGTCGACGTTGCCGCGCATGCGGCGTATCGTGTCCGTCGCGGTGATGAACTTGCTGTAGTTTTCGTACACGAGCATCTGCATGTCGCCGTCCAGCGACGCGATCTCGGACGCCATCGACGCGCACCGCGCGTGGAGCTCGGGCAGCGGCGTCGACTTCACCACGGACGCGACGTAGGACTCCGCGTCGAAGGACTCCGTGTCGATCGGCTCCGCGGGGGGCGCGGACGCCGAACCGGGGGGGGCGTCGCTGCCGCTGGAGCCGTAGTAGGACGACAGGAGCGAGCGCACGCGGCGCGCTTTCTCGTCGGGGTCGGCCATCGGTGCGCGACGATCGAATTAGAATTAGGGCACCTTGTCGCGCGGCGGCGTCGGCCCGCTCGCGACCGGGTTCGCGCGCGGTCGCGGCGGCGTCGCTTCGCAGAGAGCGCGCGCGCGCGAAGACCCGCGCGTCGCAGGGTGTCTCGGTCCGACCCTCGCGGCGGCGTGGGACGGTGACCCCGCTTCTGTGGCTCGATCAGTGATTTCCGCGCGCTTCAGCTTCACTCCTCGAGCGTCCGAACCGACGGGCGAGCGGCGTGATCGTGCTGAGTGCCGAGAAACCTGCCGACGAGATCTGTCACGTTCATTCGTCGCCGCGCGTCGCGAGCGAAGATGGGAGGCTCGGGGTACGCCGGCTACGCGCCGGGGCATAAGGTCGTCATGGCGACGCCGCTGCAGCAGGCGCTGAAGGCGGTGAAGGACGACAAGTCCCTGGAGACGATGGAGAAGCTCACGCGGAACTCCGCGCAGGCGCCCGCGGAGGAAAAGTTCAGAAGGGTGCGTGCTGTGCGACGTTTCCCACCGCAGGAGGCGTCTCGTCGCGTCGCTTCGCGAACGTCGACGCGCGCGGCGTCGCGCGACGCCGCGCGACGCTCGCGCTCGTCGTCGCCGCGTCTCGCGCGCGTCCTCGCGATGTCGAGCGCGTCTTCGCGTCGATTCCCGTCGCCGCTCGACGCCGGCGACGCCGCGCCGGACGAGATCTCGCCGTCCGCGCGAACGGTCGCGGAAGACGCAAAGACCCCCGCGGCCTCACATTATTCCTGTTCGCGACCACCGAGAGTCGAAGATCTCGCGAGATCTCGCGCTCGATGCCGACCGAAATCCATCCACACTGAACCCGAACCCACCCACCCCGACCCACACACCCCGTCCAGGTTCGCCTCACGAACGAGAAGATCGCCGCGGTCATCACGAACGTCCCCGGCGCCGTCCGCGTCATGCTCGAGATGGGCTGGCGGCTTGTCGAAAACGACGAGTTTCTGATCCTCCCGACCGGGACGTCCGTCACGATGAAGGACGTGCGAGAGATCGACGACGCGCGCCGCGCGCTCCGTAAACTCGAAGACGAGGAGATGAAGAGACGCATCGCGGCGAGGAACCGCGCGCGCCAGGACCCGGAGAAGGCGCGGCTGCTCGCGCAGATGGAGGCGGACAAAGGTGCGTTCTATCTTACACTGGTCCCCATACGACCGCGTTCGCGTGGTGAACGCCGATCCTTAAGGACTTTTCCCGGCGCATCTCTCCGCCCATCCCTCGCTTTCAATCCCCGCCCTCGACGCCTTTCAACTCCGCTTCTGACGCATTTCAACTCCACCCCGACGTTCGCTCGTATGGACCCTCGACCCAAAGCCGAGCGCGCGGCCAAGGGGCCGGTGACGGCGGGCAGCGTCGCC
This sequence comes from Micromonas pusilla CCMP1545, assembly GCF_000151265.4. Classification (NCBI taxonomy): domain Eukaryota; kingdom Viridiplantae; phylum Chlorophyta; class Mamiellophyceae; order Mamiellales; family Mamiellaceae; genus Micromonas; species Micromonas pusilla. The sequence continues at coordinate 793,750 of NW_003315893.1, read as the reverse complement.
GTGCCGAGAGGGGAGGGGAGGATGATGACCGCGGAGCAAGCCGGCGCGAGCGGGAGCTCCGGGGGCGGGGGGTGATGCTAGAGCGCGGACGGTGGGCTCAGGGCGCGGCGGGCGAGGAGGGAGGGAAATCCGCGGCGCGCGCGGGACGGGGGACGACGCGAATCGAATCGATCGCGTTCGTCGCCTCGCCGGCGCCGCCGCGGAGACGCGAGTGACGCGCGCGCGGGTAAAGCTCGCTCCCGAACGCGGGAGCGGCTCGCGCGCGCTGATGAACCTCTCCTCGAACGACACGACACGTCGCGACAATGTCGCGACGACCGCGCTCGTGAGCTTGCATCATCCATCGGTGGGGGGGACGACGGCGGCGGCGGACATACGGACTCATTCTTTCTTTCGGTAGCGTGCTGTATTCTTTCGCGAACGAGTGTATCAATATTAACGACGATCAACGATTCAACGTGTAGCCCTACAAAAATATGAATACTGTAGCCCTACCTCACTTCAACAACGCGATACCTCATGATAACACACACTCGCGCGCGCGTCCCCCCCGTTCCGTTCATCACCTCGCCGCGGCGTCGCCGGCGTCGTCCCCGTCGACGTCCTGGTACGCCTCCAGCTTGGACGCGGCGCCGAGGTCCAAGAACCAGATGGTCGAAAACGCGTCCACGGAGCTCACGGGCAGCATCTCGTCGTCCTCCTCCAGCGCCCTCCGCACCGTCTCCGCCTTCCCGACGCCGCTCGCGGCGACGACGACCCTCTCCGCGGTGTTGATCAACCCCATAGACATCGTCACGCTTCTCTTCGTCGGCATGTCCACGCCGAGGATCGCGGCGCCGGATTCGTCCGCTAACGCGTCTGCGGGCGATTCGTTCATCGGTCAGTTGAAAGGGGAAGCGATCAAATGTTGAACCCGAACGACGGGTGAAATAGGGCTACGGTACAGTACGAAAGTCCGCGCGTCGGGCACCAGAACGCACCCGACCCCGGGTAGATGCTCCCGACGTGTCCGTCCGCGCCCATGCCGAGGAGGACGAGGTCTAACACCGGGAGACCGTTCACCTCGTCGATGGGGACGACGTCGGGCCCGAGCGCGCGGAGCGCCGCCTCGTACGCGGCCGCCTCCTCCGCGACGGCGCCGCCGTGGACGCACGCGTGGACGTTTTCGGGCGGGATGGGCACGTCTGAGGAGGATGCGGGCGATGTTCATCGGTCAGTTGAAAGGTGACGCGATCAAATGTTCACCCCGAGGGGTGGGTGAAAAACAGAAAGCGAAAACGCACCCGACGCCCACGTCTCGCACGCGAGCTTGAAGCACTTCCCGTCCGGGACGCGCTCGTTCACGAAGAAGACGTGCACCTTCTCCCAGTCGATGCCCTTCGCGTCTTTCAACCCCGCGAGCGCCTTCGCGACGGAGCCGCCCGGGACGGCGAGCGCGAAGTGTCCGCGCGCGTCGATGGCAGCCTTCGCGTTCTCCTCCACCTCCATCACGAGCGCGATGGCGAGCGCCTTCTCGTCGTCGAACGCCTCGACGACGAACTCGCCGCCGCTGATGCCCTCGATGTCCTCCGCGCTGAGTTCGAAGTCCTCGTCCTCCTCGTCGTCGTCGTCGTCCGCGGCGGCGGCGGCGCGGACGGCGTCGCGCGCCGCCCGTCGCGAGCGGCCCGCGCGGAGATTCGTCGTCACGACGCGCGCGGAGAGAGAAACCGAGCCCGATCCCGAGCCCGATCCCGACGCGCGGGTCGCGGCGACGCGCGGGTTGGACGCGACGCGCGCATTCGTGCGGACGCCGACGTGCGCGGACGAGGCGAGGGAGGCGTGCATGGTGGCGGCGACGACGATCGTGCGGCGGTGCCGGCGTTGTGGCGACGGCGGCGACGGGCGAAATTCGTTCTGTCAGGTCGCTGACGAGATCGATCGTGAGCCGTGAGACACGTTCATTACTCCGCGCCTGCGCCATGCTGTCGCGCGCGGTCCGCGGTCGCGGGATCGCTCGCCACGGCGTCGCCGCCCTCCGCGGCGTCGCGACGACGGGCGACGACCGATCGCCGAGCGACGTCCACGCCTCCGGGCATCGCGACGCCGCGGAGCGCGGCGACGCGGACGCGTCCACGTCGTCGTCGTCGTCGCGGTCGTCGTCGCGGTCGTCGTCGTCGCGTTCGTCGTCGTCCTCCGCGCCGCCCGCCGACTTCGCGACGTCGTCGTCGACGTCGTCGTCGTCGTCGTCGCGAGAGCTCTACCCCGGACACGTCCAACTGACGCCGCTGCAGCGCGCGATGCTCGTCGTCGGCGGCGGCCTCGGCGCGATCCTCTTCCCTCAGCGCGCGGACCTCGTCGGCGCGGTCGGCGAGACCACCGGCCACCTCGCGTTCCGACGGATGCGCGACCGCATGCGCCGCGACGCCGTCGGCGCCGACATCCTCCGACGTCGTCCTCGCGTCACCGACGACACGCTCGAGCGCGCGTGGGGATGCGCGGACGGGACGTTCGGGAAAGCGTACGCGACATTCATGGGAACGCGAAAGTTCCGCGCGAGCGACCGCCCGCCCGTGCGCTTCGTCGACGACGAGGAGCTCGCGTACGTGGCGACGCGCGCGAGGGAGACGCACGACCTGTGGCACGTGCTGTTCGGATGCCCGACGACGGTGCAGGGCGAGCTCGCGCTGAAAGCGTTGGAGTTTGCGCAGACCGGGATGCCGTCCGCCGCGTTGGCGACGCTCGCGGCGCCGCTGCGGTTAGGCGCGTTCTATCTCACACTGGTCCCCATACGACCGCGTCCGCGTGGTGAACGCCGATCCTTAAGGACTTTTCCCGGCGCATCTCTCCGCCCATCCCTCGCTTTCAATCCCCGCCCTCGACGCCTTTCAACTCCACCTGACGCCTTTCAACTCCACCCCGACGTTCGCTCGTGTGGACCCTTGACCCTCAGACGAGGAGGACCGCGCGTTCCTCGCGAAGGAGCTGTATCCGTGGGCGTGGCGCGCGGGAGGGAGGTGCGCGGATCTGATGTGCGCGGACTACGAGGCGGAGTTCGATACGGATTTGGAGGAGCTGAGGGCGAAGTGGAGGATCACCCCGGCGCCGAAGGCGCCGAAGCGAAAGCCGCGGAAGACATATCCGTGACGAACGACGGACGCGCGCTCGTAGTCGTAGCAGCGTAGCAGCGAGTCGCGGTCGTACGTCGTCTCTTCGCTTCGATCACGTAGCTTCGATCGCGTCGCGCGCGTCGCCCCGTTCCTTTGCTCGCCTACTCCCCGACCGAACTCCCCATCGCGTTCATTTTCTCGCGCAACGACTGCACGCGCGCGTCGCGCGCGGCCACCGCGGATCGAAGCGTCTCGACCTCGGCTCTCAACGCCGCGGCTTCGTCGTCCCTCAGCTTCAACGCCGTCGCGACCTCGTCTCGCGCCGAAGAAAGCGGTGAGGGCGGTGAAGACGAAACGTCACCGCCGCCGCGACGGTTCGGGTCCATCGTCGCGAGCGTCGCGACGTGCGCGGCGAGGTCCGCGCGGAGGCGCGCGTTCTCGAGGAAGACGTCGCGACGGTCGCGACGCGCGGCATCATCATCGTCGTCGTCGTCGTCGTCGTCGTCGTCGTCGTCGTCGTCCGCGACGTCAATCGACGCCGTCGACCTCGCGACCGTCTCCACGTCGACGACGACCGACGACGACGACCGTTCCCCAGACAGAGACAGCGCGCCGCTCCCGCTCGCGCGCGTCCCCAGAAGCGCGTCCTTCCCGAGCCTCCGCAGGTCGTCCTCCGTGACGATCGCCAACGGCGTCGCCGTCGCCGTCGCCGCCTCCCCGCGGTCCTCCCCGCCGCCGCCGCCGCTCGTCACCCTGACGACGCACGCCGGCGCCGGCGAGTTCAACCCGAGCGCTTCCACGACGTCGGACGGGAGGTATCGCGCCGTCGCGCGCGCGAACGTCTCGCGCGTCGCCATCTCGCGCTCGCGACGCCGACGCATGGCGTCGGAGAGCGCCGACGCGCGCGACGCGAATTCCTCCGCGCGCGCGCGTCGCCGCGCCACCTCCGCGAGCGACGCCGCGTACACGCGCGGCAGTCTTCGCGCGACCCGCAGCTCCCTGAACGCGTTCTCTTGCCTCGCGGCGACTTCCGTGAACGCGACCTGCTTATTCCGCATGTCGCGGATGCTGATCTGCATCGCGGATATCGACCGCAGCTGCCGATGCGCGCACGCGCTCATCGCGACTTTACACGCGTGCGCGTGCTCGTGGAACGCCGCGGTCGTCGCGTCGTCCGCCTCGAGCGTCGCGAGCGTCTCGACGTGCGCGTCGCGCATCGGATCTAAAGTATCGCGCGCGTCGTCCCCCGGCGGCGCGTTATTATTCCCGTTCGCGAGTTCGCGCACCTTCTCCTCCACGAGCTTCGTGACGAATCGGAGGTCGGACTCGAGAGCCGCGACGGCGGCGTCGCCGCGGTCGACGAGCGCGCGCGCGCGGCCGAGCTCCTCCTCGAGCGCGCCGACGTCGACGTCCGGCGCGGTCGCAAACATGCCCTCCACCGAGTCCTGAAGGGTCCTGAACGTCGCGGAGAGGTCTCGCGTCTTCGCGGCGAACGTCTCGTGCGACCGCGCGCAATCCGCGGCCCACCTCCGGACTCTCTCCTCGGGGACGCAGTCGAGCAGCGTGCGACGGAGCGGCGCCGGAGAAGGCGCCGCCGGCGTCGTCGTCGCGCTCGTCGTCGCGCTCGTCGTCGTCGCGCTCGTCGCCGCGTCCGGGTGGACCCCCCCGAGCCTCGACGGCGACGTCGGCGCGACGGTTGACGTTCCATCTTCCCCGCCGCCCCCGCCGCCGCCGCCGCCGCCCCCCGCGGCGGCGTTCGCCGCGAACCGCCTCGCGCGCGTCTCCTCCTCCTTCGCTCGCGTCGCCGCCCGTCTCCGCGCCCGCTCGCTCGCGCTCACGATCGCCGGGTGCAGCTGCGTCCTCCGCAGCGCGTCCATGTCGCGCTCGAACGCCCGCAGCGTCTCCGCGTGCTCCGAACTCTGCGCCGCGCGCTCCGTCTCGAACGCGCGCTGCACGATGTCGGGGTGGAGTTCAAAGGCGTCAGTTGGAGTTGAAAGGCGTCGAGGGCGGGGATTGAAAGCGGGGGACCCTGGGCGGAGAGATGCGCCGGGAAAAGTCCTTAAGGAATGACGTTCACCACGCCAACGCGGTCGTATGGGAACCAGTGTATAGAACGCACCTGCCGCCGCGCGATGTACGAAAAGTGCGCGTCGACGTTTTCCGCGACGGCGTCCACGGCGAGCGCCATCGCGTGCGTCTCGAGGATCAAGCGCTCGCAGTGCTCGAACCGGCGCCGCATCGCGCGGGCGAACGAAGACGCGCGTTGCGCGTGCGCGCGGAAGTCGCGCTCGTAGTCCGGGAGAGCGCGCGCGAGCGGCGACGGCGACGCGTCGAGGGGGTGGTCCGCCGCCGCCGCCGTCGTCGCCGGCGGCGGCGGCGGCGGCGGCGGCGGCGACGCTTCGACGGCGACGGCGACCATCGGCGGCACCGGCGGCGCGGTCGCTTCCGGTCGCAGTAAGCTCTTCATGTACATGAACACGTGGCTCGGCTTCGGATGCGGCGTCGTCGCGGCGTCGTCGTCGACCGGCGGCGGCGGCGGCGGCTCCGCGGCGGTCGGCAGCTCGTGCGCGCCGAGCGTCTCGCTCGACTCGAGTCGCCGCCCCGCGAAGACGACGAGCTGGTCGGCGACGTCCACGCCGGTCGCGGCCGCGAGCGCGGTCGCGACCGTCTCGACGCTGTCGAGGACGGGTGGAAGCGGAGGGGGAGCGTCAGCGTCGGACGACGGGGGGAGGTCCGCGCGTCGCGCTCAGATCTCGACGACGATCGGTGAGCGTTTCTTCGACGCGTGGAATGCCGCGTCAGATTCTTCGCGCGCGGGTCCATCGCGCGCGACGTCGAGACGGCCGGGAGGGACGCGCACCGCGTGTCCGCGTCGCACTCGAGCTCCACGGTCTCGCCGCTGTGCGCGACGATTACTCGCATCGCGCGCGGGGTCGCGCGCTCGCGCCTGTGACCGGCGTCGTGGCTCGTCTCCGCGTCCGACGAGTCTTCGAAACCGCAACCGTCGCCGGCGCATCACGTCTTGTCACGCGCGCGTCACTGCACGTCCTTTCAGCGACGCGTCGATCGATCGAAAGAGTCACTTCTCCCCGCGCCGCGGCCCGGCGCATCCTCGCGACCCGCCCGCCGCCGCGCCCGTCGCGCGCGCGCCGCGCCCGTCGCGGTCGTTGCGATGACGTCGAACGGCGCGGACGAGTGGGCGGGGATGGACCTCAGCGTCCGCCGCGGGAACGACCACGACCCGTCGTGGTTCGCGGGCATCGACGGCCTCGAGGCGTCGTACGACATGGTCATCGTCGGCGCGGGGATCTCCGGATGCGTCTTTGCCGAGCGCGGCTCGCGCGAGCTCGGCCTCAAGTCCCTGATCATCGACAAGCGCGACCACATCGGCGGGAACTGCTACGACTTCGTCAACAAGCGCGGGTTCCGCGTGTCGCAGTACGGCGTGCACCTGTTCCACACGCGACACGAACGCGTGTGGGAGTACGTCAATCGATTCAGCGATTGGACCCCGTACGAGCACCGCGTGAAGGGAAAGGTGGACGTCGGCGAAGGGTACAAGATCGTGCCCATCCCGCCGAGCCGCGAGACCGTGAACGCGCTGTTCCACGCGGACGTGCACACGGAGGAGGAGATGGAGGCGTGGCTGAACGCGCGGCGGAGCGTCAATGACGACCCGAAGAACGGCGAGGAGTCGGCGTTGACGCGCGCAGGAGAGGAGCTCTACGACGCGATATTCAAGCACTACACGAAGAAGCAGTGGGACAAGTACCCGGAGGAGTTGGACGCGAGCGTGCTCGCGCGGATACCGGTGCGGACGAACGACGACGACCGGTACTTCAGCGACCCGCACCAGGCGCTTCCGAAGGACGGGTACACGAGGCTCTTCGAGAACATGGTGATGTCGGACCCGAACATCACGATTCGACTCAACGTCGACTTTTTCGAACGCAGGGACGCGCTCCCGAAGTGCGCGAAGACAATCTTCACCGGGCCGATCGACGCGTACTACGCGAGCCAAGGCCTGCCGAAGCTCGAGTATCGATCGCTGCGATTCCGCGAGGAGTACCACGAGCCGGACCCGAGCGGCGAACACGGCGCGTTTTACCAGCCGTGCCTGCAGCTCAACTATCCGGGGCCGGAGGTACCGTTCACGAGGATCGTGGAGTACAAGCACAAGCCGAACCAGCCGGTCGAGGCGAGGAATTCAAAGGGGACGGTGATCTTCAAAGAGTACAGCTGCGATCACGGCGAGCCGTACTACCCCGTGCCGAACCCGGCGAATCACGCGTTGTACGAAAAGTACAAGGCGATGGCGGAGAGAGAAGGGAAAGACGTGTGCTTCGTCGGGCGGCTGGCGAGTTACAAGTACTTCAACATGGACCAGGCGTTTTTGAACGCGCTGGAGATGTTCGACGAGGTGTGGGGGGAAGGCGCGGGGGAGCGCGGGAGGACGGTCTTAGGCGAGGGCGACGGGCCGAAGTGATGAGGCGAGGGAGAGGAAAGAGCGGAGGGAGAGCGCGCGTACGAGTAGCAGCGTTGAAATCGACGGCGAAGCACGTACACGTACAGTACAGCTGGATGCGAATAATTCAAACTTCTCGGATCGATCGATCGACGCGCGAGTCCGTCGCGCGCGTCGCGGGGACATCGCGGCGCGACGCGGCGTCACGGGACGCGCGACGCGATGACGACCGCTCGCGGCGCGGCGCCTTCGACGTCGACGGACGTCGCCGCGCTCGCGGCGTCGATCCTCGCGTCGTCGTCGCGCGCGCCGCACGAAATCTTCTCGCTCGCGTCCGACGCGTCGCGAGACGCGTTCAAGGCGCGGTACCGAGAGCTCGCGAAGGCGCTGCATCCGGACAAGGCGAAGCTGGACATCGCGGAGGACGCGTTCAAGGTCGTGACCGAGGCGTTCAGGGCGGTGATGTCCGGCGGCGGCGGCGGCGGAGGGTCCGGCGGGGGCGGCGCCGCGCCGGGATCGGGATCGGGCGGCGACACCAGACGACGAGCGCAGCCGTTCTGGAAGACGGAGCAGCCCGCGAGCGCGGCCGCGCCGCCGCCGCCGAGGTGGTCCGCGACGACGACGGCGAGCGCGAGCGCGGCGGCGGCGGCGACTTCGCGCTGGGACGATTGGGGCGCCGCCGCGCCCGCGAGCGGCGGCGGCGTGACCAAGGCGAAAACGGTGCCGCCGAGGCGCTCCGACGGCGGCGGCGGCGGCGGCGGCGGCGGGTGGGCGCGCGGCGGATCCGACGCGCCCGCGACGCGCCTCGACCCTTGGAAAGAGACCACGGCGCTGGACCTCGACGTCGAGGAGGAGGAGGAGGAGGAGGAAGATCCCGTCGCCGCCGCGGACGACGCCGCGTGGTTCAGCCGGTGGGGGTCCGCGTGCTACGGCGGCGGCGGCGGCGGCGAGAAAACTTCGGCGTCCTCGGCGGCGGCGCGGTGGGGCGAGACCGAGGTCCCGCGCTGGACGAATAGCACTAGACACGCCGCTCCCGCCGCGGACGGCGCTCGCGCGCGACGCCGCCTGGGGAAGCTCATCACGTCGGAGGACGACCTGTCGGACAGGTCATCGGACCCGGAGGAGGAGGAGGAGGAGGAGGAGGAGGACGACGACGACGCGGGCGCGGGCGCGCGCGCCCGAGACGCGTACCTCCGCGAAGTCACCGGACGCGACGCGCGGCGCTCGCCCGCTCCGCCGCCCGCGAGCGACTGGTTGACGGGGTTAGACGCCGGGGGAGGCGCGAAGAGAGGGAGAGAGAGCGCCGCGCAGAGGTGGTCCGCGGCCGCCGGGGACGGAACCCGTCGCGGCGGCGGCGGCGGGCGCGGGCGCGGGCGCGGGCGCGGCGGGGGGAGCCGCGGGCGGGGCGGCGAGCTCGACGACGACGACGTCATCGAAGTCCACGACGACGACGACGACGACGAGAACACGTCGACGCGGCCCGCTCCCGCGGCGGTTAAAAAAACGAAAGCGGGGAAGTATCCGTGGCAGAGGCGAAAGACGTCGAAATCGAAATCGAAATCGACGCGCGTCGGCGCGGACGGCCAAGAGAACGACGACGGTGGCGTCGGCGTCGCGGACGCGCCTGCGGCGAATAAGGAGAAGAAGCGTTCGCTCGCGTCCGCGGTGCTGAACGACCCGAACAGGATACCGCACACGAAGCTCCCGAAGAAGGCGTTCACGCAAGCCACGCTCGCGTTCGGGTGAGTATCATAAGCGAGGAGAACGCCGCCGCGTGTTCTTTTGACATGAAGCGAAGACGACGAACGAACGCGCGTAACACGCCTACTGTAGTTTAAACGCTCCAAAACAATACGTCACGTTTTACAACATCCCCCTCTCCCCCCAGGGCTACATCTTCCGTCGCCCCTCCACGCCTAAGACCATCTCGAGCACGCGAATCAGCTCCGTCGCCGCCGACGCGACGCCGCACGCGGCGAACCATTTCCATCCGCTCCCGATCACCGCGATGACGCTCCCTTCCTCCGCGCCCGCGCCCGCGGCGGCCAAGCACACGTACGCGCCCGCGAAACACGCCGCGGCCACCTTCACGCTGGACATCGCGTACGACACCCCCTTCACGTCCCCGTTGACGAGCGCCTGTCGCAACACCGCGCCTCGAGACGTCGGGTACTCCGTCTCCTCTCGAAGGAGCATGCGCTCCAGCCACTCCGGGTCTTCCACCTTGCGGTAGTCGTCCTGGACCGCTTTCGGGACGACGCCGCCGTCGCGGTCGTCGTCCGCGATGGACTGGAACCCGACCGGGTTGGCGTCGCGGTCGCGCGCGTCGTCGGTCGACGACGACGCGGCGCGTCGCGTTCGGGATCGGACGTCGACGCGATCTCGACAGCTCCCGCTCGTGCTCGTGCTCGTCGGACGCGCGACGCGTCGCGCCGGCGACGCGCGGCGCGCGCGCGCGGCCGCCGCGGCCGCGCCCGACGCGATCGCGGCCGTCGTTCGCGTCGTCGCCGTCATCGCGCGCGTCGTCGTCGACGCCGCGCGAGCGCCGGCGAGGAGTGCGGCGCGTCGACGGGCGTCGTCGCGCGTCGGCTTTTATCCACGTTTCGGAGCCAGCGAGCGCGTGCGCGTGCGTGCCGATGCCGTGCCGCTGCCACGTGCCGCTGCCGAAGAACGAGATCCGTTGTTACCCCGTCGTCAGTGCGCGCCGCGCACATGTCCACGGCTGTCTTCGCGGCGACCCCCACCCCCGCGCGCTTCGCGTCGTCGTCGCACGTCACCCGCCCCCGACCCAGGATGGGAAAGGGCGGCATCCAACCGCGCTCGCCGGGGAAGCGCGTCGGCGCGACGAGCGACGACAATAATTCCAACGACGCGAATAATGACATCCCCGCGCCGTCGCCGTCGACGAACGTCGACGACATCGCCGCCGCGCTCGGCGGCGCCGCGCCCGCGCGCGAGCGCGCGATCGCGGGGATTTGGATCGGCGAGAGCTGGCCCGCCCCGGAGCTCCTCGCGATCGACCCCTCGGTCCCGACGAACCCGATCCGATGGTCCCTCGCGCTCGACCCCGCGGCGTCGGCGCCGACGCCGTCCGCGTTCGGCGCCGGCACCTTCGACGACAGCGGCGACATCCCGGGCGAGCCGGTGATATGGTTCACGCTGAGAGGCACCTTCGACGCGCTGACGCGCGCGGTGAAGCTGCGGAAGGTGTACGAGCGGCCGGTGCCGGAGAGCGAGGTGAAGTACGAGGGGCGGTTGCACGCGTTGAACGGGGCGCCGGAGATCACGGGCGTGTGGCGGAATTCGACGTCGGGGACGAACGGGACGTTCTCGTGCACGTTGCAGGAGAGCGGAAGAACGACGTGATGAGGGAGCTTCAGCTTCGGGGGGGATAGACGAGGAGGATGGGGGAGGAGGAACGCACGAAAATGAAGCGTTACTTACGACGACGACGCGCGCGACGCGCTGGATTGTTTTTTTCCACCAACCAGACGCAGACGCAGACGGCGCCCCACGCCGCGCTCACGACAACGTCGGCAGATACCTAGCGACTAACCCCTGCAACCTCCCCAAGTCCGCACCGCTGAACTCGTCCACCTTGGCGCCGTACCGATACGCCTTAAACGTCGGCATCGACCGCACGTTCTCCGCGGCCGAGATGTCCTGGCGCTCGTCCACGTCCACCTTCAAGAAGTGAATCGTCGGGTTCGCGAGCGCCATCGCCGCGAAGTGCGGCGCGACCTGCTTACACGGCCCGCACCACTTCGCGGTGAAGTCGATCAGGCACAGCGGCGCCTTAGCGATCAGCGCTCGGTACCGCTCCATCGACTCGATCTCGATCACCCCCGCGCGTTCCGTCGGCAGCTTCGCGAGGTCGCCGCCGGCGGCGCGGCGACACGCGTTGAGCTCATCCGCGACGGACGCGTCGCCCGGCAGCCGCTCGCGCAGCTCCGCGAAGATCGCCGCCGCGGCCGCGTGCTCCCCCAGCGCCTTCCGCGCGTGCGCCGCGCGCAGCGACGCCTTCGCGTACTCCGGGTCCGCGCGCAACGCCGCCGTCGCGTCCGTCAGGGCGTCCGCGTGCCGCCCCAAGCTCGCGGCGCACGCGGCGCGGTTGCACATGAGCAACGCCGCGCCCGGGACCGCGACGCACAGCGCCTCGGCGTCCATCGCGCCCGCCGCCGCCGCGTCGCTCCCGGCCGCCTCCGCCGCCGCGGCGAGCATCGCGTCCGAGTACGTCTTCAGCGCGCGCGCGACGTCGCCGGACTTGAACGCCGCGTTGCCCGCCGCGCGGCCGTCGCGCAGGAGGCGCAGCGCCTTCGCGAGCGACGACGACGGGGAGTGATCGGGGTGCGACCGCGCGCGCGCCTCCGCGGCGGCGACCGCGGGCTCGAGGTCGCCGAGCTTGACGCACAGCGCGCCGAGCCGGCTCTTCGCGCGACCGTAGCTCGGGTCCAAGCACAGCGCCTCAACGCACGCGACCGTCGCGTCGTTGAACTTGGCGCGGCCCATGGCGGTCAGCGCCGCGGCGCGGTTCGCGTGCGCGGCCGCTATCGCCGGGTCCGCGGCGATGGACTCGTCGTACGCCTTGACCGCGTCCTCGAACTTCCCAGCCTTGTACAGCGCGTTCCCGCGCTCTTTCGCGGCCTCCGCCATCGCGCGCGTCGTGCGCGGCGCGCGAACGGCACTGATGACGATCGAAGTGAAACGAAGAGCCGTCGCTCGCGCTGCTTGCTGACGATGAATTTATCCTCGAATTGGACGCCATTGACGATGCCGCGCCCCGCCGCTTCCCCCGCGCCGCACCCCAACGCGATCAGCCTCGAGCTCGCCTTCACCGCCGCGAACACGCTCGCGCTCGTCGCGTGGTCGCTGCTCGTCGCGCGCACGCACGTCGCGAACAACGCGCGGCCGAACAACAGAGACGAGCTCCTAAAAATCGCAAAGGTCACGAGGCTGGCGGAGCAGGGCGTCCGATTCACCGCGATCGTCTTCGCGGTCGCCTACTTTGGCGCGCTCGCGGCGTACGTCGTCACCTCGGGCGTCGGCGTGGGCGTCTTCGGATCGTTCTCGTCCCTGCAGGGTATCAAGTCGCTGTTCGCGAACGACGTCGTGTTGCTCGGCGGGTGGCTCCACTACCTCGCGTTCGACCTCGTCGTCGCGTCGCACGGCGCGCTCAACGAGGGGCAGTACGGCGTGCCGCGGGCGCTGACGATCGGTCTGAGCCTTCCGCTGTCGTTCATCGCCGGTCCGGTCGGGTATCTGTGCTCGCGGTGCCTCGTGCGCGTGTACTCCCGCAGGACGACGCAGTGAGGCTGTCCATCGCTTCGGGTTGGGTGGGGATTATTATCGTGATTGTTATCGCGCGGGCGGGAATGATTGAATCGCGCGCGCGGGGATAGACGAATAGGCGGCATGCTGGCCGCGATGCGCTCGACGACCCGCGTGCTCCTCGTCGGGTACCTCGCCACCGCAGCGCTGTGCGCGCAGATGGTGCTCTGGATATGGCTCTCCCCCGGGTCGTGCTCGACGCTGTTTCGGCTCTCGGACGCCGGCGCGAAGCGCGCGGCGCGGCGACTCGGCGCCGTCGTCCCCGCGAGTTTGGTCCTGAAGTATCGCGAGCACGCCGTCGTGTGCTTCACGCACGTGCTGCCCGCGTCGGCGTGGTCGCTCCTCGCGCCGTTCCAGCTCCACCCGGGCTGGAGGAAGAGGTACTTGAGCGCGCATCGGTGGACCGGCCGCGTCTTCTTCGCTGCGAGCGCGTCGATGTTGTACGGCTATTTCGAGATCCATAAACGCGGGCTGCACTTCCACCTGACGGACTTCGCGCCCGGGACGCGCGGCTCGTTCTGGCTCCCGGCGTCGTTCCCGTTCGTGTGGTTCGAGCACGTCTGCGCGGCGTGGTTCGCGTACGCGGGCGCGAGAGCGCTCTTCGCGATCGTCGTCCGACGAGACGTCGCGCGGCACCGGTTTTGGACGTGGCGGCACGTCGCCGCGGGTCTCTCCGTCGCGCTGCAGCGCGTCTTCGTGTTCGCGCACCACGCGCTTTTCGCGCTCGCGCGCGGCGACGGCGCCGCGGCGACGCCCGGGATGCAGAAGCCGATCTTCGCGGATTCGCTCGTGTACGGCGCGTGCGCGGCCGTCGCGTTCGCGGAAGCGTGCGTGCGCGACGCGAAGCGGCGAACGTCTCTAAACGCGGCGAAGGTTTCTAAACCCTCCGTCGTCGTGTCAAACGACGACGACTCGGACGACTCGGACGACTCGGACGACGTGCCCATCGCCGCGATCGGTCGCATGCTGAAGAAGGCGAACGAGACGCGCGACGACGCTCCCGCCGCGACGCCGATGCGAGGGAGGGGGCGGCCTCGGAAGACGCCCGCGGCGCCGGCGGGGGGCGAGGCGCACCCTCCCGGTTTAGACGTCGATGCCGGCGACGCAGCTACGCGTGCGAGCCCGTACGAGCGCTCCATGGCCCAGATCAGAGCGCGCTCCGCGACGCCGAAGCGACCGAGGGGCAGACCTCCCGAGGCGGCCACCCCCGTCGCGGCGGCGGCGGCGGCGGCGGCGCCGACGACGACGCCGCGCTCCAGAAGCAAAGCCGAGGCGGATCGCGAGATCTTGAGCTTGCTCTTGGGAGACTCAGGAGACCCGGAGGAGACGGAGGAAGCGGAGAAGATGGGAGAGGACGAACCGTCGCCGTCGTCGTACGTCGGCCGACGCGTCCGGAAAAAGTTTGGCGACGCTTATTACAAAGGCGTCGTCGATCGAGTCGACGTCGACGACGACGACGGCAAGGCGTACTATCACGTCACGTACGAAGACGGCGACGAGGAGGAGTTCCATCTGTACGAGCTACAGCCGATACTCCTGGGACGAGGTCTCTCTCGCGCGCTGGCGTTAGGGTTGAGGGCGTGACGCCGACGGAACGCGTCGCCTTCGTCGACGCTGAGAGTCATTCGGGCGAAGAGACGCGGCCGGGTGCGTAGCGTCGAAAGTACGAGTAGTGTGTGTATCTTATTCGCGACGTTTCATCTTCGGCGCGCGCTCTCGCGCTCACTCGTCGAAGTCGCCCATGTCGAACCCGTCGAAGAACCCGCCGCCGCTGTCGTCCACGTCGTCGAAGTCGTCCCCCCACCCTCCTCCCGCTTCCGATCCGGCGGCGGCGGCGGCGTCGCTCGGGGCTTCGCCCCCCGGCGCCGGAGCCGCGCCGCCGCCGCCGCCGTAGCCGCCGCCGCCGAACATGCTCCCTATCGCCCTGTGCGCGAGCGCGGACCCGGTCCCGAACGCCATGCCCTCCGCGACGATGCTTCCGAGGCCTCCGAGGATGCCGCGGCTCTGCTGCTGCTGCTGCGCGGGAGGGTGCGACGGGTGTCCTCCCGTCGTCGTCGGGACGTTCGCGCTCGTCCCCGGCGGCGGCTTCGGCGCGCCCAGCGGCGTCGTCTCGTTCGTCTGGACGTTCCACCAGTAGATCTGCCCGGTCGCTCGGTCCTCCACGCGCTCCCAGGGGTCGTTCGGGTCGCCTCCCGCGGGCGGCGGAGGCCTCGCGCCGACCGCGCGTCTCGAGCCTCGGGATCGCCCTCGCGCTCTCGCGGAGAGATCTCGCGTCTGCGTCGCGTGGAACGCGAGCGGGGCGAGGACGCGAGCGCGCGTCGTGGTCGTCCGCGTCGCGTCCGCGCCCGCGAGGGGTTCCGCGGCGACGAGCGCACGGCGCGCGGCGAGCGCGATCGCCCGGCGCATCGTGTTGTGGCGACGACGACGTCTCGTCGACGCGAGATCTGCGGCGTGTGTGGTACAGTATTATTTTCGTCCTCTCGCCGCGTCGGCGCGCGCACTCTCCCGCGCGCGCCACGCGGGGGGCGTCGCCCACCGCGAGGATGGGACCCCCCGATCGCTCGCTGCAGAAGTCCATGGCCGTCATCGCCGCGGTAAAGCGCGGGATGGCGTCCGTGGGCGAGCTCAAGGACCAGTGCAACGCCGCGATCCGCCGCGGCGCGGACGTCAACGGCATCGAGGAGCGTCAACGCATCCCCGTCGGCGGCGTGCACGGCCGCGATTACATCAAGCTCATGCGCGCGGACGTGAAAGCCGCGATGAAGGAGACCGCGATCGCGAAGGGGGAGGGCGCGTTGTTGCCGGGGTTCGGCGATCACCTCGACGCGCGCGAGAAGTCGATCGCGACGGGGCGCGCGCCTCCTCCGCGTTTGCGGTTGGAGGACGCCGCGGGGCCCGCGGAACGGACGAGGCGGTTAGGCGACCGCGGGGAGGAGCCCACGTTAGCGCTGCCGGAGAGCGAACGCGGACGTCGTCGCGGGGGCGACGGCGGGGGTTCGAGCGCGAGCGACGACGACGAGAGCTCGTCGTCGTCGTCGTCGTCGTCGTCGAGCGGGCGGCGGCGGCGGCGGCGGCGGCGGCGAGAGAAGCGGAAGAAGGGCGGCGAGTCGAAGCGGAAGAAGCGGAAGCGAGACCGCGACGACGAGGAGGAGGACGACGACGAGGTTGAAGACGACGGGAAGAGTCGCGAGGCGTTAGAGAAGGAGCTCGAGGACGAGCGCGAGCGTCGACGGAAACTCAAGAGGCGTATTCGCGACGGGAAGAGACGGGACGAGAAGGAGCGGAGGAAAAGGCGCGGCGGTGACGCGAAGAAGAAGAGGAGGAAGAGCTCGTCGAAGCGGAGCAAGAAGCGAAGGCGATCGGACTCGGACTCGGACTCGGAATCGGACTCGGACTCTTCTTCCTCCTCCTCCTCCTCGTCGTCGTCGTCGAGCAGCGATAAGAGGTACGACGCGATAAGCGGCAAGCGCATAAAGTTGCGAAGGAAAAAGACGCGCGCGGACGACAGGCTGGATTACGACCGAGCGAAGACGCTGAGGCTTCTGAACAGGGCGTACAACGACTAGGACGCGCGAGCGCGGTCGTGGGGAGGAGGAGGAGAGAGAGAGGAGTAGAGAGCCCGCGTAGCGCGCGGGGGTGTGAACGGAATAGAACGCACGGCGCGACTCCCGACTGCGGGTCGTTCCATACAAAAAAAAGTTCACCGGTCAGTTGAAAGCGGACGCGATCAAGTGTTGAAACCGATCGGTGGGTGAAAAACGTTCGCACCTTCGATCGATATTTGAACCTGCTGTCCGTCGAAGACGATGCCGCCGCGCGCGCGTCGTCCACTCAGCTCTTGCGCGCGCGAGTGAGTGGCATGAGCGGTATCGTCGACGCGAACGTACCTCGCGCGAGACCAATGACGAACGCGCGCGGCGTCGCGAGGCGCGTCGCGTCGTTCGCCGCCGCGCGCGTCGCGCCGGCGCGCGCGCCCGGGGCGTCGACGACGAGATCGTCATCGCGCGCGCTCGTCGTCGTCGCGCCTCGTAACAACGCCGTCGTCGACGTCGACGTCGCCGCCCGCGCGCATCGCGCGCGCCCGCGCGCGGCGGTCGTCGCGTCGATGGCGACGCCCGGGATCGCGTCCGGCTTCGCGTCCGTCCCCGCGCTCGATCGCGCGCGCGCCCGCGTCGGCTTCGCGTCCAGCGCGTCGTCGCGCGCGCGCCCGCGTCGGCCGCCGAGCGCCCCCGCGGTCGTCGCCGGCGACGGCGACGGCGCCGTGGACGAGGACGCGACGAACGAGAGGATCATCGACACGGAGCTCAGCGTGGAGGCGTCGCAGTCGTACCTCGCGTACGCGATGTCCGTCATCGTCGGCAGAGCGCTCCCGGACGTCCGCGACGGCCTGAAGCCCGTCCATCGACGCATCCTCTACGCGATGCACGAGCTCGGCTTGGACTCGAAGAAGCCGTTCAAAAAGTGCGCGCGCGTCGTCGGCGAAGTCTTGGGGAAGTTCCACCCGCACGGCGACCAGTCCGTGTACGACGCGCTCGTGCGCATGGCGCAGGACTTCTCGATGTCCGCGCAGCTCGTGGACGGGCACGGGAACTTCGGGTCGCTGGACGCGGACCCGCCGGCGGCGATGCGGTACACGGAGTGCCGGCTGCGATCCGTCGCGGAGGCGATGCTGCTCGCTGACATCGACGCGGACGCGGTCGACTTCACGGAAACGTTCGACGGTTCGCAGAACGAACCGTCGGTGTTGCCCGCGCGCCTGCCGAACATTCTCATCAACGGCAGCACCGGGATCGCGGTCGGGATGGCGACGTCGATCCCGCCGCACAACTTGAGGGAAGTCGCGGACGCGCTCGCGGTTTACGCCGCGGATCCGGACGGATGCACGTTGGACGACCTCTTGAAGGTGATGCCCGCGCCGGACTTCCCGACGTCCGGGATAATCATGGCCCCGAAGGAAGGGAAAGGGTTCAGGGATATGTACGCCACGGGGAAAGGGAGCGTGACGCTCAGAGGCGCGGCGCACATCGAAGAGATCAAGACGTCGGTTAGGGGAAAAAACGCGACGACGAAAAACGCGGTGATCATCACGTCGATTCCGTATCAGGCGCGTTCTATACACTGGTCCCCATACGACCGCGTCGGCGTGGTGAACGCCGTTCCTTGAGGACTTTGTCCGGCGCATCTCTCCGCTCACCCCTCGCTTTCAATCCCCGCGCGCGTTGCCTTTCAACTCCGCTTCTGACGCCTTTCAACTCCACCCCGACGTTCGCTCGTATGGAACGACCCTCAGACGAACAAAGCGTCGCTGTGCGGGCAGATCGCGGACCTGGTGAACAGCCGGCAGCTGGACGGCGTCGTCGACGTGCGGGACGAGTCCGATCGCGACGGCATGCGCGTCGTCGTCGAGATCAGGCGGTCGGGGGATCCCAACTTTGTTCGCGAGCAGCTCTACACGCGGACGAGGCTGCAGGTGCGAGTGAGCGTGAACCTCGTCGGCCTCATCGGTCGCGAGCCGAAGGTGCTGACGCTGATGGACATCATGCGCGAGTTCCTGGAGTTCAGATGCGAGAGCATCGAGCGCCGCGCGCGGCACGAGCTCTCGAAAGCGAGCTCGCGGCTGCACGTCGTGGAGGGATACCTCGCGGTGCAAGCCGCGCCGGACGCCGTCGTCGCCGCGATCCGAGCCGCGAAGGACGGCCCGGAGGCGCAGAAGACGCTTCAAGAGGCGCCGTTCTCGCTGTCCAAGGAACAGTCCGAGGCGGTCCTCGCGATGCCGTTGAGACGGTTGACCGGTCTGGAGCACGATAAGCTGCGCGCGGAGGAGGCGGATCTCACCGCGAAGGTGGAGCAGTTGAACGCGCTTCTGAGCGACCGCGCGCTGGTCATCGCCGCGGTGGCGTCCGAGGCGAAAGAACTCCGCGATAAGTACGGCGTCGAGCGCAAGACGCTGATCGATCACTCCGCCGCGAAGCTCGCCGCCGAGGTCGCGGAGGCGAGGCGTCGGAGCCCTCCCTCCGGCGACGGCGGCGAAGACGTCGGGAACGTCGCCGAGCGCGAGATGGCGGCGGCGGCGTTGTACGCGAAACGCATGAACATCCCTCTCGATTCTTTGGACGCGGATAACCTCATCGTGATGACCGGGAAAGGGTACATCAAGAGGATCGACCCGAAGATTTTCTCGCGCCAAAACAAAGGTACGATTGGAAAGAAGGGCGGGAGGATGCGCGGCGGCGACCAGGTCACCAAAGTGACGCACTGCAACGGGCTGGACACCGTGTTGTTCTTCACCGATCGCGGGCGCGTGTACGCCGTTCGCGCGTACGACATTCCGCAGTCGTCCACCACCGCGCTCGGGACGCCGTTCACGCGGGTGTTAAAGCTCGCGGAGGGCGAGACGATCACCGCGATGTTGCCCGTGGACACCGCGTCGAGGCGCGGCTCGAACGTGGGCGAGCACCTCGTCATGCTCACCGCGCGAGGGGTCGTGAAGAAGACGCCGATTTCCGAATTCGCAAACATCAATCGAGCGGGAAAGCGGGCGCTCGGGTTACAGAAGGGCGACCGTTTAAAGCACGTCGAACTGGTGAGAGACGGCGACGGCATCATGGTCGCGGGGGTGGACGGCATGGTCCTGCACTTCTCCATGGACTCCATTCGCGCGCAGTCGCGGATTGGAAGCGGCGTGAAGGCGATGAAATTTCGCGAGGCGTCGGCGGGCGCGACGGAGAAGAAGCCGAAGAAGCCGCCGGCGGCGCACATGTTGTTCGCCGCTGACGCGCGCGCGAACGCGCCGGAAGGGACGTCTTACAACATGGCGGAGGTGAGCAAGATGTGGAGAGAACTCTCGGACGAGGAGAAGGCACCGTACGAGGTGAAAGCCGCGGACTTGAAAGAGAAGGCGCGGAGGGAAAACGACGCGGAGAAAAAGTCGGCGCCCGCCGCGGATGGCGCGGCGGACGACGGCGCGGCGGACGACGACGACGACGGCGATGCCCTCCCCGTGCTCGTCGCGGGGATGTCGATCGTGCCGTCTGATGTCGTCGCCGCGTTCGAGCTCGCGACGGAGAGCGACGAGGCTGGCGACGACGACGACGCGGGGACGGGGGATGAAAAACCCGCGGACGAGTGCGGCGCGATGGTGCTGCTCGTCACGTCGGAGGGCCAAGGGAAGCGCATCTCCGTCGGGCAGTTCAGGCAGAAAGGTCGCGGCGGGCTAGGAAATAAAGCGATCGGGTTAGAGGAAGGCAGCAGATTAGCCGCGATGTGCATAACCGGCGTGGACCCGGCGTTACGAGAGGCTGGGGACGCGGAGTGCGTCGCGGAGGAGGTCATCATCGGCTCCACGGCGGGCGTCTTGAACCGGTACGACGTCACCGAGCTCAGGCCGCAGCTCGGACGGAACGCGAAAGGGGTGAAGCTGATGAAGCTCAACGACGGGGACACGGTGAGGGACATCACGCTCCTTCCCGTGGACGCGGTCGAGCTGTGAGCGGCGCAGTGGGGGGGGGGGGTGATGATCACGGAGAGCGGTTGTATTACACCGACACCACCATCGTATTCTTGGACACGTGCTCGCCAGAGTGCTCGCCAGCGCAGCCTACTGTAGCAGCGCTCTTCTGCGAGCGAACAGTGCAATAACCCTAACCCTGTACACGACACTACGATCGATCGCGCTGTCGCACCTCGCGCACACCTCGCTGCGCAGCGGCAGGGATTTCGCGTTCGAGGAAGCGCCCGCGCGCGCGTCTTCATCGGCATGACCGCGTCCACGATGACCGCGATGGCGTCCGCGCGCGCGATGCCTCGCGTCTCGACGCGATCCTCCCCACCCTCCCGCGCGCGAATCGGCACGATTCATCGTCGACGCCAGTTCGCCTCCGCGACGTCCTCCGTCCGCCGCCGCGGACCCGCGCGCCGCCCGCTCGCGGCCGCCGCCGCCGCCGCCGCGTCCATAGACGAGCCGGAGTCGCACGACGACGCCGCGATCGCGAGCGACGACGTCCTCGAGTCCATCGTCTCCTCCTCCGTCGCGCTCGACGACACCCCGTTCGACGTGGACGAGTACCGCGCGGTCGTGAAGCTTCTCGTGACGTTCTTGGAGCCGGACTGGGTGAACCCGTGGCAGACGAAGACCGCGCAGCGATCGACCGGGTCCGGCGCGGTCATCAAGCGCGACGCGGAGGGCGGCGGCGGGCTCGTCCTGACCGCCGCGCACGTCGTCGCGAACAGCACCTACATCCAGGTCCAGCTCGCGAACTCGCCGGACAAGGTGCCCGCGAGGGTGCTCTCGGTGTTGCACGAGGTCGACCTCGCGCTCGTCCGAGTGGACGAAGGTCTGGACGGCGTCGAGCCGGTGCCGGTGCCGACCGACGATAACGTCGCGCTGCCGAAGCTGCGCGAGAAGGTGTACGTCTTGGGGTTCCCCGTCGGCGGGAACGACCTGTCCATCACGGAGGGCGTCGTGTCGAGGGTGGAGGTGCAGTCGTAC
This sequence comes from Micromonas pusilla CCMP1545, assembly GCF_000151265.4. NCBI lineage: Eukaryota > Viridiplantae > Chlorophyta > Mamiellophyceae > Mamiellales > Mamiellaceae > Micromonas > Micromonas pusilla. The sequence continues at coordinate 772,383 of NW_003315893.1, read as the reverse complement.
TCGCACTCGCATCAGAGAGCGCTCGCGGTGACCGTGGACGCGGCGATCAACAGCGGGAACAGCGGCGGGCCGGTGTTGTCGCAGACCACGGGCGGCTTAGTCGGCGTCGCGTTTCAAGGGTACGCGGGCTCGAGCGTGGAGAACCAAGGGCACATGGTCCCGGCGCCGGTGATCAACCGATTCTTAAAGTCCAGCGAGGACGGGAAGCCGCCGACGCTGCCGTCGCTCGGCGTGCATCTGCAGCTTCTTCAATCTCCGAGCCTTCGAAAGTACCTCAAGATGAAGGACGATGACTCCGGGGTGATGATCACGCACGTCGAGCACGGGAGCTCCGCGGAGGGGGTTCTGCGAGCCGGGGACGTCGTGCTGGAGGTGGACGGGATTAAGCTCGCCAACGACGGCTCGTGCGTGTTCCTCGGACAGCGACTCGCGATGGTGTCCATCTTACAAGCGCGGTACGTCGGCGACGAGGTACCGATTCGGTTACTCCGCGGAGGTGAGTATATGAAGGTCGCGGTCACGATGAAGGCGCTCCGGCAGCTCGTGCCCAGGGGGCAGTACGACGTCCGACCGTCGTACGTCATCATGGGCGGTTTTTTGTTCCAGCCGCTGTCGTTAGAGTATCTCCAGTCCTGGGGCGGGGACTTAAAAGACGCGCCGACGCACTTAGTGGAGCAGTACTACGACGGCATCTCGGGCCCGAACAAGCGCGAGGTGGTCGTCTTGTCGCAAGTGCTCTCCGACGAGTGCAACGTCGGGTTCACGTTCGACGCCGTCGGGTTGGATTACGTGAAATCCGTCAACGGCGAGCTCGTCGCGGACATGGACGCGTTCGTGTCGATGATCGCCGCGGGGGTGTCCGGCGAGGAGAAGTTTTTACGGTTGGAGGTGACCAGGGGGAACGTTGGGAACACCGTGGTGCTCGAGGTGAGTAAGCTGAAGGCTGCGGACGAGATGATGCGGGATCGGTACCAGATTCCGATTCGGCACTCGCATCACTTCGCGGAGACGATGGAGGGGCTGCCCACGTACGCGGGGCTCTGAGGGGATGTACGAGTAAACGTTGTTTGAGTATTAAGACGATTGATTGATTACAGAGTTAATGATGTGATAATGATATCGTTAATTCAAATGAAGCGAGTGTTACCACCACGCGCCAGCTAAGACAGAACGCAGACGTCGTCCGCTCTGCGAATATGAAAATTAAATCGAGAACCCCACCGTTCGCAACGCCGGCGCCTCTCGTTTCAGCCGCTCCACCGCGGCGAGGGACACGGACTCGCACCCTTTGATCGCGAGCGACGTCAAGCACGGCAGCGCCGCGAGCTTCCGGACGCCATCGCTGGTTATCTTACTGAACGCGAGGTTTAAGCTCGTGAGCTCGCGCATCGTGACGACGTCGTCGACGCAGTCGTCCGTGATTTTCGCGTTCCGTCCGATGTTCAGCGTTTTCATCCCCTTGCAGTGCTCCGCGATGCGCTTGACGCCCACGTTCGTTAAGCTCCCGCCGCACAGCTCCAAGCGTTCCAGCTTCGGCGTGCACTTAAACAGCCGCGACGCGCCTTCGTCGCTTATCTTCGCCCCGAATAAATCAATCGCGGTCAACGCGCCGAGGTTCGCGAGGTGCCGCACGCCGTCGTCCGTGATGAGCCTCGAGTCCAAGTTTAAGTTCCTCAGCGACGTCATGTCCTCCAGGTGCTCCAAGCCGTCGTCCGTGACGTTCGTGTAGCCCAGGTTCAGATCGCGGAGGCGCGCGCAGGACTTCAGCTTGCGGACGCCGCCGTCGCCGACGCCGGTGTCGCTGACGCAGAGCGACTCGAGCTTCTCCCACCGTCTCGCGACCTCCATCCCCGCGTCCCCGACGTCGCCGAGCGAGTCCAAATTCACGACTCTGAGCTCGGTCAGCGGCGCCAAGGCGAGCACGCCGTCGTTCGTGACTCTCGTGTACCCGAGGTTCAGCTCGCGTAAGTCGCGGAGACCGCACAGCTGGCGGACGCCGACGTCGGAGACGCGGCACCGCTCGAGCGAGAGCGAGCGGAGGTTGATCAATCCTCCGAGGAAATGCAACGCGTCGTCGTTCATCGCGCACCCGGACACGTTCAACGCGACTAGTCGACCGGCGAGTTGACCGAGCGCGCGCGCGGTGTCCGCGTTCGCGCCCGTTCGCGCGAGCGAGAGCTCGATCGGGGTCGACCGCGGCGCCGACGCCGACGCCGGGAAGAACGGCGTCAGCGCGCGCGACGTCTCCTTCGCGCTCAGCTTCCCGCACCACCCGAGGTTTAACGATCGCAAATTACGCAACCCGGCGAGGTGGCACATCCCCTCTCTCAACCTCGCGCACCGCTCGAAGCTCAGCTCGCGCAAGGACGTCAGCGACGCGAGGTGCCGAACCCCGGACCCGGTCACGGCGTCGTTGCCTTCGCAGAAAAACGACTTCAGGTGCGTCGCGGACGCCATCGCGGCCAACGCGTCGTCGTCCACGCCCGCGCACTCGCTGACGTTCACGATCGTCATTCGCGCGCAGCACGGGAAGTTCGACCGCAGCCCGCCGCTCGTGAGCGCGTCGCACCCGGTGAGGTCGATCCGAGAGAGGCTCGTCGCGACGTCGCGGAGCGCGGCGAGAAACGCGTCGGTGACGACGTTCGCGTCGAGGCCGCTCGCGTCGGAGAGGAAGCATCCTTCGAAGCGTCCGAGCGCGTCCACGGTGAGCTCGTTCGCGCGCGCGAGCACGTCGAAGACGCGCTGCGCGAGGTCCGGGGGGAGGCTCTCGAGGTCGAGGGGAGGACGCGACGGCGAGGCGGGATCCCGCGCGTCGTTCGTCGCGCCTTCGCTGACGGATCGCGCCACCGTTTTCGCGGAGAGACTCAGGAGTGATTCGGGAGGGTGGGGAGAGCCGACCGCTTCCGCGAGGCTGCGCTTCCGCGGGACGAGCTCCGGCGGGCTCCCGCGAGATGGTGTTTTCGCGTTCCCCGCGCGCTTTCGCGGCGCGGTCGCGGCGTTTCCATGGACAAACGACGCGGACGGTGGGGGCTGGTAGGTCAGCGCGAATCGGAAAAACGCATTGACGAATTGAATCTGTCTGTCGTCGGCTCCGAGAGCGCTAAAGGGGAAGGCTTTCCCCGGTCGAGCGCACCATGACGCGTCGCGACCGGAGTCCGAGACGTTCGCGGGTCGTCGTGCACGTCCAATGCCTCGCGTGTCCGCGGTTTCTCACCTGGTCACGCGGACGCGACGCCCCGTGCTGCGGCGGCGCGCGCGAAGCGAATGCCTCGCTTTGCATCTGTCCGCCGTGGTTGACCTCCGCTCCGCTCGTCGCAAGTTTCAAGCGGCGCGAGCGCGAGCGCCTCGACTTGCGTGACTGGAACCGCGGCGACCCGCGTGCGCGACGTGCCACTGCGCGGCGCCCCGGACGATTCCGGCGGCCAGGCGCGAGACCCCGCGCACCGGGGAGATCCGTCCGACGTTCGCGATGGTGCGCCTCCATTGCCGTCGTCCCCCACCCCGTCGCCCCGTCGCGGCCGGCGCGTCGATCCTTGAGCGATCGCGCGCGCGTCTCGTTCGATCTGTTCGCGAAAGAGACGACGAAGAAACGTGTACCCTCGCTCACCCCTCTCCGTCGTCGTCGCCGCCGCCCCTCCAGCCCGCGCTCAACAAGAGCCAGAAGGACAAGGTCAAGCGCTTCGCGTCCGTCGCGGACGCGCCCGAGGACCTCGCGCTGAAGATCCTGAAAGAGGCGAAGTGGGACCTCGAGGTCGGCCTCGAGATCTTCTTCTCGACGCCGATGGACGTCGGCTCTCGCGCGGACGCGTCCGCGATCGACGCCATGTTCGAGTCGTACAGATCCGAGGACGCGGACGAGGACGTCATCGACGCGTCGGGGATCGAGCGGTTCTGCGCCGACCTCGGGATCGACGCGATGGACCCGGTCATCCTCGTCATCTCGTGCCGCATGCGCGCGGCGAACATGGGCGTGTACACCCGAGAGGAGTTTCGACGCGGCATGCGCGACGTCGGCGTCGACGCGACGTCGAAGCTCAGGGCGCTCGTGCCGGAGCTGAGAGAGGATCTAGAAGACCCGGACGAGTTCAAAGAGGTGTACGAGTACTCGTTCGCGTTCGCGAAGGAGGACAACCACAAGTCGCTGGCGTTGGAGTCCGCGTGCGCGCTGTGGAAGGTGTTGCTCGGCGGCGACGACGCGTCAGGGCGCGCGCGGTGGGCGCTCGTCGACGAGTGGTGCGATTTTTTGACGGAGAAGCACGGGAAGGCGATCACGCGCGACACGTGGAGCCAGGCGTTGGAGTTTTCGAGGAGCATAGGGCCGGAGTTGGAGGGGTACGATCCCGCGGGGGCGTGGCCGTACCTCATCGACGAGTTCGTGGAGCATAAGCTCGAGGGGAAGGCGGCCGCGGCGGCGGGGGGCGGGGAGTGACGACGCGCTTTATTTTTTCATCCTCGCGCGACGACGAAAACGACGACGACGACGCCGCGACGGACGAGATCGCGAAGAGCGAGCGCGCGGCGAGCACTGTAGCATCCATCGGAGAGAATTAGAATTGAAACGAAATCACGCGACGACGCGCCTGCGCAGCCCGTCCGGGGCGATCCCGCCGTCGTCTCCCGACGTCTCGTCCCCCGCGCCGTCTCCGTCGCCGTCGCCGTCGTCCCCGACGCTCCCGCGCCGTCCCTCCTCGCTGTTCCGCGACGACCCGCCGCGGTCCTCGTCGTCGGAAGACGTGCTCAGTCCGCCCGCGACGTACTCGTTCCACCCGACGTACTCGCTCCTCGCGCTCGCGCTCAACCCGCTCAGCCCGCCGCTCACGATCTGCTTCGACCGGTTAATCACCTCGCTCGCGAACGACGACGGCGCGCGCACCGCGCCGAAGAGCACGACGACGCCGAACAACGCCGTCGCCGTCGCGCACAGATACCCCCACACCGCGATCGACATCAGCACGAAACTCGACGCGGGGTAGCTCCTGATCGCCCTCGTCAGCGCGTTCATCTCCACGTGCACGTCCGCGTGCGCGGCGTAGATGATCGGCAGCGCGCTCGCGGGGACGCCCGCGCGGGGTTTGACGACGACGACGACGGAGGTGAACGGGCTCGACTTGTCCTCCGAGACGCCGCGAAACATCGGCAGCCGGATCCACTTAGGGTCGTTCCATACAAGCGATTGTCGGGGTGGAGTTGAAAGGCGTCAGTTGGCGTTGAAAGGCGTCGAGGGCGGGGATTGAAAGCGAGGGGTGGGCGCAGAGAGACGACGGGAAAAGTCCTTAAGGATCGGCGTTCACCACGCCAACGCGGTCGTATGGGGACCAGTGTATAGAACGCACCTGCGTCTGCGTCTCTTCCATCAGCCCCAACGCGTACAGCGGCCACCGCGTGACGAACCGGAGGAGCCTGACTTCAGGGTTGACGCGCTTGAGCGTCGCCGGGCGCGTCGCGTTCGCTATCGCGTCGCCCCGCTCGTTCGTCAGCGACGCGTACACCTGGAACATGCCGCCGTCGACGCCGCCCGCGCCCGTCGCGGCGGCGGCGGCGTCCGGGACGACGAGCGTCGCGGTGACGTCGAACCGCGTCCCGGGGTCGAGGACGCGCGCGCGTCGCAGCGCCTTGTCGGAGATGGTCGCGGGGGCGTCCGCGGTCGGCTTCGTGAACGCCGCCGGGGAGCGCAGGTACGCGCGTTTCTCTTCGGAGAGAAAGGACGCGGACGCGACGGGCGCGCTCGACGTGACGTCGAAGATCAGCTCTTGATGCGTGGACGACGGCCCGGTCGGGACGACGATGAAGCGGAAGGCGACGACGAGGAAGAACGCGACGAAGAGGAGGAACGTCGAGATGATCGACGCGGTCGCGGCGTACACCGCGGCGGTCGTCGCGCCTCTCAGAACCTGCGCGAGACGGCGAGGGGAGAGGTGGCGTGAGCGGACGAATCTCGAGAGCGGCGGACGCTCATCTTAATCTTCGACGAGCGTCGGGAGACGGGCGGAGCGTCGCGCGGGCGCACCTTGTTCTGGACGACATCCCACTTCCCTTCGAGGACCGCGATCCACAGCGACGTCTCGCTCGCGCGATGACCCGCGCGGTGCATCGCGGCCTCGTGCACGCGGTGGACGGCGCGGTCGAGGTATGCCAGCCTGCCAGCTGGCGCTGGCTCGGACCCGCCGATGAAAAATCGACGTCGGCGGCGCGCGGCGAGAATAATCGGCGGTCGACCAGTGTGCACGGCGCGAGACGCGTCCGGAGCCGCGCACGGAGGGCGTCGCGGGCGTCGCGACGGGACAGAGGCGCGTCCTGACGCGAGCGCCATGGATCTCATGGACATGGGCATCGGCTTGGACGCGATACGAAGGGAGAACGAGCAAGGCCCGCTCATACCGCTGCGGCACGACAAACACGCGGGACGCGACGCGGCGATGAAAGCGCGCGGCGGCGCCGCGCCCGCGCACTCGTCCGCGTCCAACGCCGTCGCCGGCAGCGAGCTGTACGACACGCTGTCGTCCGCGGACTTCTCCCAGGAGGTGCGCGTCGACGCGGTGAAGACGGGGATCGCGAATCGCCTCGCGCGAATCTCGGCGTCCGCCTTCCCCGCGGACGCGATCGTCGCCAACTGCGGCGCGCTCCCCATCGGCGCGATCCTCTCGCTCTTCGCCCCCGCCCCCGCCCCCGCCGACGCCGACGCCGACGCCGACGCCGCGAACGACGACGCGGTCCCGACGCTGCGACGAGACCCGGCGTCGTGCTACCACTGCGGCGCGTTCGCGTCCGCGTCGTGCCGCGTCGACTTGACGCTCGGCGCGTGGCGGTGCGCGCTGTGCGACGTCGGGAACGTCGACGCGCTCTACGCGTGCGGCGGCGGCGGGTCGAACGGGGGGCGGGACGCGTTCCCGGAGCTGACGAACGCGGTGGTGGAGTACCACCTCGAGAGCGGGAGCGGCGACGGATCCGCGGGCGGCGGCGGCGGCGGGGACGGCGAAGGCGGCGGGAACGGCGGCGTGGTTTTTTTCGTCGTCGACGACGCGCTCGACGACGACGAGGCCGCGCTGCTTCGCGCGTCATTATCCCGCGTCGCGTCCGGTCTCGACGCGTCGCAGAGCGTGGGGTTCGTGACCTACGCCGCGTCCGTCGCGGTGTACGAGTTAGGCGGCGCGAGCGCCGTCGCGAGCGCGGAAGTGCTTTCGGGCGCGAAGTCGCCGCGCGCGGCTGACCTGGACGCGTTTTTAGGAAAAGAAGAAGAAGACGACGACGACGGCGGCGGCGACGGCGGCGGCTCGATCGGGCGATTCATCGCGCCCGCGCGCGCGTGTCGAGCCGCGCTCGAGGCGGTCATCTCGTCGATCAAACCCGCGGGGCGGAGCGCCGGGCCCGTCGCGGGCAGGGCGCGGTGCGCGGGTGTCGCGATCGAGACGGCGGCGGCGATGATTCGACGCCGCGGCGGCCCGGGTCGGATACTCGTGTGCGCGGGCGGGCCGTGCACGCGAGGGCCGGGCGGCGTGCGCGCGGACGACGAGTCCGAGCTTTTTGATTTCGAGAGAGCGACCGCGGCGGCGTACGTGGACGAACTGTCGAGCACGGTGCGTAAAATCTCCACGCGACCCCCGCTGATTCGCGTGATTTGATTTTTGTCATCGTCTCCCCGAACCCGCGCGTCTCTCGGTTTTGCTCTGTGATGTTTTTACAGCTTAATCTTTGCTGACTATCCTCGTGAAGACGCTAATGACAACCTGACTGAGAGCAAAACCCGCGGCGGCTGTTTTTTTTTCGCGATCACGCCGAAACCACAACCTCTGGATACTCCCCGCTGACTCGCGCCCTCGTCTCCGTTCGATCGATCCACAGATCGCTTCGCTTGACGTGACCGTGGACATCATCTCCGGCGGACGAGAAGCCATCGGCGCGGCTAGGCTCGCCCCCCTCGCGGACGCGACCGGTGGATCCGTCGTCCTCGTCGAAGACTTCGGCGCGACGTTCGAATCCAACGCGGCGAGGGCGGCGGCGAGACGGCCAGGGAGAGGACCGGCGGTGACGGTGAGACTGTCGCACGGCGTGCAGTGCGCGCGCGTCATCGGACCCGTTCGCACGATGACGCGCGAAGCCGCGGCGGCGGCGACGCGGTGTGGGTCGACCGCGTTCGAGGACGCGAGCGACGTGGTCCGTTTGAAGACGAACGATCCCACGCAGGTGCGCGCGCCCTCCGCTCGTTCCCCGGAGCGTTTTTTTTTTTTTTTTTCGCTCGCGCGCGAGGCATAACCAGCCCGACGTCTCGTACTTAACTTGGGAGGCGTCGGGCCAAATTGCTTCGCTAGAGATGATCGGTTAACCCCTAGCCAAGAGCTCCGTTTGTTCGCTGTACGTTCGCGGGCTTCGTGTGGGTTGCAAATCTTGGTTATTTTCGTCCGCCAGTCCGCCCGCCCGCCTCCTCAGTGCGTAGCTTACCAGCTCGCCGCTCGAAACCACACGAGCCTCGAGTTAAACGGCCGCGCGATATGAACCCATCCAGGGCGTTTCGCGCGCTCGACGCGGCCCTCACGGCCAGCGCGGAGTCGCGAGAAGCGCCACACCGTTCGTTCGGACGTCGTTCGAGACGCTTTCGCCGTCGTGTTCTCTCCTCTGACGCGCGTGCGCTTCCTTCCTCTCTCCATTCCTCCCCGCAGGCGATCGCGGTATTTTTTCAATTCTCCCGGGACCTCCCCCCCGACGCGTACGCGCACGCGCAGTTCGCGTCGTGGGACGTCACCCCCACCGGCACGCGCGTCGCGCGGGTCGTGTCGATTCGGATTCCAACCGTCCGCACGAAACGCGAGTACCTCGCCGCGGTGGATAACACCGTCGCGGGGATACTCGCGGGGAAGAAGGCGGCGCTCGACGCCGCGAACGAATCCATCGGTCGCCTCGGCGCCGCGAAGCGTCTCCGCGCGCGCGTGATGCACCTCGCGGAGGTGTTCTCGCCCCCCAGCGCGCCGCCACCGAACCGCCCGTTCCCCGGCGCGCTGCGCGAGTTCGCGGAGGCGATGTATCACGCGTGCCGGGGCGGGATGTTGAGCGAGATGCTCGGTCACGCGGACGAACGCGCCGCGGCGCGCGGGATTTTTCTCTCCGCCGGCGTCGACGTCGCCGCGCCGATGCTGTCGCCGCGACTGTTCAAACGCGACGGCGCGGGCGGCGCGGGCGGATTCGTCAGCGTGCCCGCGAGCGATCTCGCGCTGTGCGGCGACGCGGTGTTGTTCCTCGACGCCGGGGATTGCGTCTTCGGGTGGGTCGGGAGGGAGGTGGCGAGCGACGCGGCGCGGTCGCGCGACGCGCGCGAGACGCTCGCGGCGTTCGGTAAACGGCTGACTCGCGACCGTTTCCCGATCCCGTCGCTGAAGATCGTCACCGAAGGGTCGTCCCAGGCGCGATACGTCGTCTCGAGGCTCGCGCCGGGTCACGTGGACGCGGAGCACGAGCAGAACGTTTGGTTTCCGCCCATCGCCGCGTTGGCCCCGGAGGCGCGGAAAAAGCTGATGGCGTCGTTTCTCCCGACCGAGGAGCCGAGCTTCGCGCTGTGGATGCGCGGGCTCGGTCTGCGGATTCGCGAGGCGGGCGACGACGACGTGACGCTCGCGATGGGGGGAGGCGAGGTCGGCGTCGGGTTCAACACGCAGATAGTATAGTAGGTAGCGCAACGTGAGACGGTTAGTAGAAAATATCTCCACAACTCCACGTGGCACGGAAAAGCGCGCGAAACGTTTTGAAGCCACATACGTCATACGTTTTTGAAGTGAATGCGGAGAGACGCGTCAGGGCTCCCGCGGCGCGCACTTCGACACGCGCGACCGCGCGCGGAACGGAACGCCACTTCGTCTTTCCTCTCGGCGAACGACCCGCCTCGCGCCTCGCCCTCGAGCCGTCGACCCGTTCGTCGCCGTCGACGTCCGTCGCGTCGCGCGCTCCCAGAAAAAAGGAAGGCTTCATCGAAAGGACGCGAACCGCGGTTCGTCTTTGACCGAGGGGGATGCCGACCGCGCTCGCGATGCACGGCGCGATGTCGCTCGCGATCGGGACGTCGCGCTCCGCGCTGGGGCGACCGCGCGCGATGCGGCGGACGTCCCCGCGGACGTCCGCGCGCGTCGTCCGCGCGTCCGCGGCGGAGAAGGACGACGCGGACGTCGCCCCTCGCGCGCCTCGCGTCTTCGCCGCGCTCTCCGCGGCGGCGTTGACGACGTCCGTCCTCGCGGGCGACTTCGCGCCCCTCGCGGCGTGGGCAGAGCAGGTCCCCGCCGGGCAAGAGAACGCGATGATCGCGCCGACGTTCAAGACGGGCTCGCCGCCGTCCGCGCGCGCGCCGGAGCCCGCGATGCGCTCGCTCACGTCCGACGAGCAGGCGACGATATCCTTGTTCAAAGAGAACACCCCCTCGGTGGTGTACATCACGAACTTAGCGCAGCGACGCGACGTGTTCACGCTGAACATCACAGAAGCGCCGCAGGGCGCCGGGAGCGGGATCGTGTGGGACGACGACGGGCACATCATCACCAACTACCACGTCATCGCGCGCGCGAACCAAGTGCGCGTGACGTTCCAGGATCAGACCGTCTACCCAGCGACGGTGGTCGGTTTCGACGAGGACAAAGACATCGCGGTTCTGAAGATCGACGAGAACGCGATAACGCCCGCGATGAAAGAGGCGAACGACGGCATTCGCAAGAACACGTCGTTGAAGTCGGCGAGCGGGAAGGCGGAGATTCGACCGGTCCCGCTCGGCACGTCGTCCGACCTCCAAGTCGGGCAACGCGTCTTCGCGATCGGGAACCCGTTCGGCCTGGACCACACGCTCACGACCGGCGTGATCAGCGGCCTCGGCCGAGAGATCCAGTCCGGGAACACGGGACGCCCGATCGACGGGATCATTCAGACCGACGCGGCGATCAACCCCGGGAACAGCGGCGGGCCGCTGCTCGACAGCGCGGGACGGCTCATCGGCATCAACACCGCTATCTACAGCACGTCCGGGTCTTCCTCCGGCGTCGGGTTCGCGCTGCCGTCGGACATGGTCTCCGGGATCGTGAGCCAGATCATCACCTCCGGGAGGGTGACGCGGCCGATCCTCGGCATCACGTTCGCGCCGGATCAAGCCGTCGAGCAGCTCGGGTTGGGCGGCGTCTTGGTGTTGGACGCGAGGGAGAAGGGGCCGGCGTGGCGCGCGGGGGTGAAGTCCACGTCGAGGGACGAGAGCGGGCGGCTCATCCTCGGCGACGTCATCGTCGAGCTGAACGGCGCGCTCATCAAGAACTCGAGCGACTTGTACCGGACGTTGGACAAACTCACGGTCGGTCAGGAGATCTCCATGAAGGTGATGCGCGGGGAAAATAAAGTCGACCTCGGTCTCACCTTGGACGACCGTCCGAACGAGCAGTCGACGCAAGGGATGTTTATCTTCCCGGGGATGGCTCCGGGGGAGGGGATTCCGATTCCCCCGGGCGGGATTCCCATCCCCGGTCTCCCGGGACCGGGGTACGAAGAGGACGAGGACGAGGGAGGACAGTTCCTCGCGCCTCCGTACTGATTCATTCGGTTGTCGAACGAGAACCGACGAGCTCGTCGTGTACGCCTACGCTGTATAAGATTGTATTTTGAACGCGAATGTAACGAAGAAATTTCATCAACGCACAACGCATACACGTACTGTAAATCGAAAAAATATGTACGTACACCGATCCACCGATCCCCGATCCCCGATCCGATCAAGGCGGCCCCATCCCCGCCGCTTTCTTGTACACCGGCCCTTCCGTGAGTTGTTCGAGCTTCTTCTGAAGCGCCGCGGCGATCAACAAGAACAGCGTGCACATCGCGAACATCGCCGCGAGCGGGAACATCGCGACGTTGTACAGGATGACGCACACGAACAAGTTCAACGGAATCCTGAAAAAGTTCATCACCGTCGACCGAACCTCCTCCGGGACGTACTGCGACCGCATCTTCATCATCGACGGCCAGAAAATTCCAACCATCGCCTCGAAGACCAAGAACCCGAGCATCTGCACCTTCCCTTCGAACGTGATCGGTCCGCCCTTGTACCCGTCGCTCTCCATGCCTAACGACCGCGTCAGCACGGGAATCGACAGGGACGCCGCGGACGCGAGGAACACGGTCTGCATGTACTTCTCCGGCCTCGTGTCCGGCCGGGACATTATCCTCGACGCGACGGACGAGCCGACCATGCACGCGACCATCATCGTCGCGAAGATCATCCCGTGCGGGATGTCCTCCCCGTTCGGCCCGAGCGCGGGCGTCCACAAGAAAACGAACGAATACATCGACGCCTCGAACAGGGACTGCATCGCGCCGAGGTAGAAGACGCGCTTGTCCGACGCGATCGCGGCGTACGCTTGCTGCATGCCCTGCTGCACCGTCGTGCTCTCGCTGGCGTCGCCCTTGTTTTCGCTCCACGTGAAGAGGATGACGACGCCGCCGATCGCGAGAAAGCACGCCGCGGCGTCGAACGGCGCGACCGGGCCCATGTTCATGTCCGTCACGAGGAAGTTCGCGAGCAGCCCGGAGACGATCGAGACGAGCCCGTTCCCGAGGAAGATGGCCTTCGCGAACGTCTTGTCCAACCACTCCGCCTCGTACCCGCGCTTGAAGTGCTCCGCGACGAGCCAAGACTCGAACGACGTGAACAGCAGCGACGTCGCGATCCCGCCGAAGAATCTCCCGAGCATCAGGACGTTGTAATCGCTCCAGTGCTTCGTGACGCACGACGCGATGTACGTCACGCAGTACGTCAGCGCCGCGTTTTTCCGTCCGTACTTGTCCGCCATCGATCCGACGACGGTGCCGAAGATCATGGACGACCCGAAGCCCGCGATGAAGAGTTTGCCGATGTCGCCCGTGCTGTATCCGTAGTGCTGGTACAGCGCGTACACGTACGGGCCTTGCAGCCAGTCGCCCGCCATCATGAGCGAGTACACGAACAGGTACAGGTTGCGAAACGAGATGAAGGTGTCCGGCATCGCGACGCGCTCTTTGTTCCCGGCCTTTTGCATCTCCAGCCCCGCGCACGCGATCGCGAGGATGCCGAACTGAAGCCAGTAGTAACCCTCCATGGTTGGCTTGTTTCCGGTTGGGGGAGGGGGGCACGCACTCGACGCGCGAGAGGAAGTGCGCGACGGGGCCGATCTACTTTTTTGATGTTCGACCGCGACCGCGTCCAACTTTTTGCTTGGCCAGGAAACGCCGGCAGGCGAGTACGTACGCGTTCTTCGTATTCTCAAAAAATACACTGTGCACATGTTTGATTTCGGATTGAATTTCGGGGATTTTCCGCTACCTCGCGCGGTAGCCAAGAGGGAAACGGAAAGGGCGCAATTTTCAGTGGGCACCAGCGAGATCTTACCAAGCATTTGCGCGTGATCCCCCCGCACTCACCCGCGCACGAGCGCGCGCACGACGGGGGATCTGCGGCGGAGTCGATCGCCAACCCCCTCCCCGCCACACCCCCGCCTCTTCCTCCGCGTCGCAGCGCGCGAAGATGGCGGGCGCGGACGCGGGGAAGACGACGTTTGGATTCGCGAAAAAGGCGGCGAAGAAGAAGACCGTCGCCGCGAACGGCGCGGAGGATGACGTCGCGAAGAAGGAGTACCTCACCGGCATGGGCAGCGGCGGTCTGGAGCTCAAGGATAAGAAAGAAAAGGTCGTGAAGTCCATCCCCGCGATCGCGAACACGTTCGAGGTCGGCACCGGACGGCAGAGGAAAGCCGCGGGGCATCGCGCGCCGAGTTTTCTCCCGAACGACGCCGCGATCGAGGAGGACGCGGAGCGATTCGAAGTCGCCGCGCGGTTGACCGCGGGCGGCGGGGAGACCGCGCAAGGGAGCGGCACCGTGTACGGCCTCACGAAGATGGGCCCGAAGGACGGCGACGTCAAGCTGGAGGACGACGAGAAGCCGCCGCCGCCCGCGAACGAGTCGTTCATCGGGAAATCGCTGCAAGAGAAGGAGCTGCAGGCGTTCCGCGAGGACGTGCAGGACCTCCCGGAGCAGGCGAGTTTGGATGATTACGAGAGCATGCCGATCGAGGACTTCGGCGCGGCGATGCTTCGAGGGATGGGGTGGGAGGAAGGGAAGCCTGTCGGAAGGAACTCGAAAGGGTTAGTCGCCGCGGTCGAGTTCGTCCCGAGAGCCGGCCGGCTCGGACTCGGCGCGGAGCCCGCGCCGAAGCCGGAGGTTTCCGACGCGCGACGGATAAAGCCCGGGGAAACGCGCGAACGCGCGGACGTGATGGTCTTACCGGAAGGCCCGGAGGGAAAGTCGCGGAACGTCAAGTCCCTGGACGAGAAGCTCGTGAAGAGGGAAGAGCCTGGGCCGAGAGAGGGCAAGATGATGTGCGTCGTCGAGGGGCGGCACCGCGGGCTCGAGTGTCGCGTGTTGACGCTGACGAAGAGCGAGGGGCGAAGCGAACGCGCGCAGGTCGAGCTTAAAACCAGCGGCGAGGTCGTGACCGTGCGCACGAGCGAGCTCGCGGACTTTGGGTCCGGCCCCGCGGATCGAGCGATGGGGATAGGCCGCGGCGGCGGCGGCGGCGGCGATACCGGCGGGAAGAAGCGCGAGAGGACCGGCGGCGGCGGCGGCGACGAAAAAAAGGAGAAGCGAAAACGCGAGGAGCCGCCGCCGTGGCTGTACCCCGCGATTCGCGTCCGGATCGTCTCGAAGTCGTTCCAGAGCGGCCGTCTGTACCTCAAGAAAGCGGTCGTCGTCGACGTGGTATCCCCGAGAGAGTGCACGCTGGAGCTCGAGAACGGCGAGGTGTTGTCGAACGTGCCGCAGCGCGCGTTGGAAACCGCGCTTCCGAAGCGCGGCGGACGCGTCGCCGTCCTCGCCGGCGCGCACCGAGGGAAGCGAGGGAAGCTCCTGGAGAAGTCGGGGGACGCGGGCAGCGTGCAGCTGAACGACGACTTCAGCGTGCACTCCCTCTCGTTAGACGCGATCGCGGAATACACGGGCGCGATCGACGAGGAGGACTAGTTAGAGGCGGACTTTTTTAGTTTGGAAAAATCAAACGTTAAAAAAGAGTCCGAGACGCTGCGCTGCGCCGACCGCGGATAACACACCGCCCCACGCACGGCGACGCTTCGTGCGCGCACAAACCAGACAACTCAGATATTTTTACATTTGTAGAGCCGCGCCGCCTTGCGTTTCGCGGCGCCAAAAAGCGTCGACGCGCTCCGACGCGCGCGCACAGAGGGGGCGCTCTGCCGACGTCTCCACGCGCGCGGTGCGCGGGTTCGCTCCGCGTCGCGCTCGCGCGCGGTCCTCTGGTGAGCTTTCCGCTAGACGCGAGCGCTCGGGCGCCCGTCCGTGGCGACGCGCTGCATCCATCGGTCGAGTGGATAGATTGACTGACTGCACGCTGTCCAACGACTTTTCCGGTCGCGATGTCGCGCGCGTGCGCGAGCCCGGCGTGCGTCGCTCGCGCATCCGCGCGCGATGCGACGCGCGCGGCGCTCTCGCGTCGCGATAGGAAGCCGAGCTCGAGCGTCAAAGTCGCCCGGCGAGCGTCGCGGAGGTGCGCGCGAGCTCGGTGACGCACGCGCCACTCGCTACCCGTTCGCGTCGATTCGTGGCCACGTGAAAAGACGCGTCGCTGACGCCGTCGCCCCCCGCCCCTTCCCCGCGCCCAGGTGCAGTCTGACCGCGACGAACGCGGCGAAGGCGTCGGCGAAGGAGTCGGCGACGTTATCCAACAGGCGCGTCCTCGTCCCCGGGTTCGTCGAACGCGGACGCGCCCCCCCCCCAGGGCCCGCGCCCGACCGCATCTTGTGCTATACTTCTTCCCCCGTCAGGTCGTCGCAGTCGCATTCTCTTCTGACCTCGGCTCGTTCGCTCGTCTCGTCGCGACCGCGCAGGGATTACCCCGAGGGCGAGTTAATCTTGGGCATGGAACTCCGCATGCACTCGCTGAAAGCCGCGCCCGTGGATACCGCGAACGCGGAGTTCATGCGCCCGGGCGTGACCGCGGAGCTCGAGGACCTCTCCGAGGAGTCCGTGCGCGCGGCGGTGAGGAAAGTCATAAAACATTTCAACTGGAACGGCCCCGTCGGCGTCAGCGTCACCAGGGCGATCATGCGGACGTTAGGGAATCAGCAAGCGGCGAAACGATTAGAAAGGATGATGCCCGAGACGAAAGGCAAAGTAGCGACGATGATTCACACGGAAGCCGCGGGGTACGCGGAGATGTATTTCGGCCCCGGGTTGAAAGAACACGGCGTCGTCGTCGTCGCGACGATCGGCAAAGGCATGGGCACGGTGACGTACAACAACGGCCAGAAAGTTCGCAACTCGGACTTGAAGCACCTGACGTGGACGTACGAGCGCGAGCTAGGGAAGCTTCGCGAGCGGTGGGGGTGGGACGGGTACGCGCCGGACATTCCTCCGGAGAAGGACGAAGCCGTGCTTCACGAGCGGTACGCGCTCGCGGGACCGGCGCGGCCGCTGTACCGCCGCGACGGCGATTTGACGCGCGACTTCGAGGAAGAGGAAGTCGCCGCGTTCCGGCCGATCCTCGCGTACGCGACGCTCGTGGACAAGTACCTTCAGAAGATCGCGGGCGCGGTGAAGCCGGATAAGATCATCCTCCTCACGACCGGCGCGGCGTCGCAGTTACCGGAGGACGCGCTCTTCGCGCTTCTGCAGCCCGGGATCGCGAGCAAAGGGTTGAGCGGGGACACGATCGTGATGGGGGAATTCCCGACGATGGCGCTCGTGAAGGGCGCCGCGATCGGCGCGCACGTGGAGCTCGGCAGGCGCCAAGCCGGGGAGGTTTTACGCGCGGCGGTGACGAACACCATCGTCGGCGACCCAAAACCACGGGAATTATTCGAAGAGGACCTCTTGTGGATCTTCCGAAAGCTCGACCGCGACAAGGACGGCGTGATCAGCCACGACGACCTACTTCAGGGTGTTAAATTCCTTGGCACGAGCTTCTCGGACGCGGAAGTCAAAGGTCTGCTGCGCGACTTCACCGGAGGGATGAAAGAAGTCGCGACTGCGGAGCAGTTCACGGCGTGGTTCGCGAGAGCGCTGAAACTCGCCGTCGCGCACGTGCACGAGGTGCACTCCGAGGATGAGTTCAACCGGTTCGTCAAGGAGTGGCAAGAGAAGACCGTGAACGTAGAGACGACCGGCGGGACGATGACGGACGAGGACGGGTCGTTGGTCGTCCTCGAGTGCGGGTACACGCACTGCCGACCGTGCATGAAATTCGAGAAGACGTACGAGGGCGTCGCGAAGAAGTACCAGGACGCGGTGAGACTGCTTCCCATACGACCCCGTTCGCGATGTGAACGCCGTTCCTTAAGGACTTTTCCCGTCGTCACTCTTCACCCGCGCTTCCCCTTCAACTTCTCACAGCTGTTCTTGAAAGTTCTCGGCGACGCGTGCCCGGGGGCGGCGCACTTGTGCCGGGACGTGCTCGAGATTCAAGGCACGCCGGAATTTAGGTTTTACCGAGGCAAGAAGCTGCTTCACGTGATGCGAGGCGCGGATCGCGGCAAGTTGGAAAGGACCGTGCAAGAGTACCTGGGGCTGAACCCCCCGGTCGAAGAGCCGGCCGCGGTGCCGGCTTCGAGATGAGCTATTATAGAACGTAAGGACCATAGTTTAAATTTAACGCAAGCGAGTTTGATTATTTATCTAATAATACCCTCTCGCGCGGCGCCTAGTTGTTAGAAGTAGAAGGCCAGTTGCCTTCCACCCAGAGATCCCCGGAGATCCCGTCGAGGAACTGCTCGATCTTCGAGCACAGCTCTGGGTGCGGAGTCTCGCCGTTTCCTATTATCCGATACTTCGTCCGCGACGGGTGCCATATCACGATCGTGGAGGCGGCCGCGCCGATCGTCTCCGCGAACTCCGCCCACGCGTGGACCTTCGCGATGTTCACCGTGCCGAAACTGAGAATCGGTTCACGCCAAAACGACCCGCGTAAACGTTTGAACACCTCTTGGTCAGTCTTAAACCCGTCCACGAGCATCACCACCACCATACCGCTCTGCGATCCTTTCAACGACGCGAGCGTGTCGTCGTCGCTCCAGTCCACCACCGCGTCGTCGTCCACCTCGCGCTTCTTCTTCACGCGTTTGCTCTTTTTCGGGCGACGCACAAACGAGGGAACCAACAGCCCGACGATCAACAAGAACATCGGCGCGACCGGCCCGGATTCGACGCAGATGTACATCAGCTCCTCGGCGAGGTCGTACGCGGTCGCGGTCGCGTCCGTCTTCCACTCGCGAAGGGATTCGATCGCGCTCGGTTTAGGAGCGGTCAGCTCGGGAAAGCGGGCATCCCCGCGGTTCGCCTCGCGAAGGGACCCGCCTTCCGCGTCGGAGGTTTTCGCGACCCACGACAGAATCGCGCGCGCGTCCATCTCGCCGTCGTACACCGCGTGCTCGATCACATCCGGCCCGTGCGTGAATCGCATGGCGACGACGCGCGGCTTCGCGTTCGCTTTCCCGCACGCCGCCGCGCCGGCCGCGTCGCTCGGCGCGAAGAAAGCTCTGCAGAAGCTCGCCTGCGTCTTCGCGTCGACCCACGCGAACGCGAGTTCCTTCGCCTCGAGCGCTGTCGATAACGTCGCGAAGTCTTCAGTCGTCGACTGAAGCGATGCTTTCGCGTCGCGAAGCGTCGAACGCGCGCGCTCGAATGCGTCCAAACCGCGGACGCCGAGGAGAACGACGCACGTTTGCACCAAGCCTCCAGGCTGACACCCGACGGACTTCACGTTCGACACCCTGAGCTGCGGGAGCGTCTGGAGCTTGTGCTCGATGAGCAACGCTTTCAGCTTGTCCTTACCCGACACCTCGTGCTCGACGACGCGCGCGTTCCCCTCTTTCATCACGAGCACCGCCGGCGGCGCGACGACGTTAAATTTTTTTATCCAATAACTCGCATCCGCCGAGGCGTGAATCACTCTCGCAAACGAGACGTCGTCTTCGTACTCCGTCGCCGCGCGTTTCAGCAACGCCGGCGGCGTCGACGACCTCGACGAGAACATCACAAACTTCACCTTCTCCGGTTCGGATTCCAGGAACGACGGCAGCGTGTCCCTCGTGTGTAGAGGGACGTCTGCGTATCGTAAAAGTCGGTCCATCGCAAACGCGGAGAGCTTGTTTTCTTTCATCACGCCGCGGTACTTTCGCTTGCACCACGTCTTCTTGCACCCGGGGGCGAAACCGACGACGACGGGGAGGTCCTTGTAGTCCGCGTGCGTCGCGGAGAACAAATGCTTCGGCGCGACTTGCGCGGCTAACGCGGGGTAGTGCGCGAGGTTTATTCTCCCCAGTTTCGCGATGCCGTCGAGCGCGCGCGACGTTTGCTCCCACGCCGGCGCCGCCCTGTGGCACCGCTCGCTGCCGTCGTGATACACCTGCACGAGCCACGCGCGGTTCCCGTCTAAGACGTATTTCGCGAAGTTCCCGGGTTTCAAATCCAGAGTGTCCGAGGTGATCGGGTCGGGCTGGTGATACCCCCCCGGCCCCGGCCCGCCGTGCCGTCCCCCCGCGGCGCCCGAGTCCCAGCCGCCGCGGTCGCCCGGGCGGACGTGGGGCCCTCTCCCTCTCCCGCTGTTCTTCCCCGCGCTCGCGTGCTGCTGCTCCTTGTACGCGTCCTTAGGATCCGCGTACCCCGTGGAGTCGTAGTTGCGCCTTCGCTCCGGGTCCGACAGCGTCTCGTACGCTCGTTGGATGGCCATGAACCGCTGCTGCGCCTTCTCCACGTCCTCCGGGGTCTTCCCCGATTGCTTATCAGGGTGGTACTTCAGCGACAGCTTCCTGTGCGCGCGCTTGATGTCCGCGTCGCCGGCGCCGCGGCTGAGATCCAGGAGCTTGTACGGGTCCGCGTCGCGCGCGAGGGCGACGGGGGCGAGACCGCACGCGAGGAGAGACAAGAGACATAGAGCGCGCGTGAGGGAAACGAGCCGCCGCATCGCTTTTGTCGTGCGTGCCGACTGCCCACGCGCGGACGCCGCGTTTGAGGCGAGGACGCGCGCGCGGAGGATTCGCGTGGCTCGCGCTTCCCCGCGGTGCGATCTTCGCTCGCCGCCGCGCGCGATGCCGCGGCCGCCGCCGGGAAGGTCTGGCTGGCACCGGGAAGGTCCGGCCGGAAGGTCGCTCGAGACGAATATTTTTCGTGGCCGCTGTTGACTGCCGCGCGTTTCGAGGCGCGCGTTTCGTGCCCCCCGCCTCGGATCGCTCGACGAGGGGTTGACCGTTCGTGCTGGCGGTCCATCGTCACAGCGACGCGCGCGTCTCGCCGCGCTCGCTCGTGACCATGAATCGGTGCGTCGCCGTGCTCTCACTCTCCGCGATATCTCGACGCCGTCCCCGAACGCTCGCTTCGCGCCCGCGCCCGCCCCCGCGCGCGGTCGCGTCCCGCCCGTCGACTGACGCGTCCGCGATCGTCTTTTTTTTTCTCGAACAGCTACAAGGTCCACTCCCAGCTCGGGGACGGGACGTACGGGAGCGTGTGGAAGGCGACGAATCGGCAGACGAACGAGGTCGTCGCCATCAAGAAGATGAAGAGGAAGTTCTACACGTGGGAGGAGTGCATGGCGCTTCGCGAGGTCAAGTCGCTCAGGAAGCTGAACCACCCGTGCGTGGTCAAGCTGAAGGAGGTGATTCGCGAGAACGACGAGCTGTACTTCGTGTTCGAGTACATGACGCAGAACTTGTACCAGCAGATCAAAGACCGCGACCGGTACTTCCCCGAGGCGAGGGTGAAGTCCTGGATCTACCAGATCGTGCAGAGCATCGCGTACCTGCACAAGCACGGGTACTTCCACCGGGACTTGAAGCCGGAAAACTTGTTGATCAGCGAAGGGCAGGACAGCGACGTCGTGAAGCTCGCGGACTTTGGGTTAGCCAGAGAAATCCGCTCGCGGCCGCCGTACACGGACTACGTCTCCACGCGATGGTACCGCGCCCCGGAGGTGCTCCTGCGGTCGCCGTATTACAACGCGCCGATCGATATTTTCGCCATCGGCGTCATCGCCGCGGAGCTCATCACGCTCCGTCCGCTGTTCCCGGGGAGCAGCGAACAAGATGAGATTTACAAAATATGCGCGGTGAACGGGACGCCCACGGAGCGGAACTGGCCGGAAGGTCTCAAGCTCGCGACGCAGATGGGGTTCCGGTTCCCGCAGTTTCAAGAGACGCCGCTTGAAAAGTTGATGCCGCACGCGAGCGCGGATGCGGTGGAGTTTATCCGAGCGTGCATTCAGTGGGACCCGTCGAAGCGACCTACCGCGCTGCAGTGCCTTCAGATGCCTTTCTTCCGCGGGCTCTCACCGATGGCGGTGAAAACGCCGCCGAAGGTGGAGTCGAAACCGAGGGTGGAGCCGCGGCAAGCGCCGAGGGAGCCGATCGTCCGACGCGCGGAACCGAAACCGCGCGCGGCGGAGCCCGCGCGACGACCGGAGCCGCCGGTCGTCCTCTCGCCGAAACGCCCGATTCACGATCACCACGCGCAGTACAAGCATCAACAACAGATCCAGTCGCAGCACCAAGTCGGCGCCGCGATGAAGGACCCGTTGTTGAGTAAACCGCTCGTGGGGAGCAGCTCGAACTTCAAGCCGCTGCCGCCGAAACTCAACTCGCAGTACGTCAGCGCGTCGTACCTGGGATTGAACAACAAAGGGAACTACGGGACGCAAAGCAAAGGGTACGGGGGATCGCACGTCGATCCGGTGACGACGCGCGGGTACGGTGTCGGCGGAAGAGGCCCGCTCGAGGGGCTGGAGGGGTCGCGGCTGTACAGCCACGGCGCGGCGACGAAGGAGGCGACGACGACGCGGCTGAACGAGAATCTCGCGCCGTCGTACGCGGCGGGACGTAACGGTACTTACGGGGGGTTCAAGTATCCTTACAGCGGGCTGGACGACCCGACGAGGAATCCGTACGGGCACTCGGCCGCGTCGAGTAGTAGTGGGAGTTATTCGTCCAGGATGGGCGTCGGGAACTACGTGAGGAACGCGCGAAACGCGAGGTATCGCCCGTCCGGTCAGACCGGGTCAGGCGCGGGGGAGTTGAAACTGCCGACGATCGAGAGGCGGACGGGGTTGACCGGGGGCGTGGGGGGAACCAACGGTTACCGGAGTCATTACTCCAACGCGTCGAACCCGTACGGAGGTCCGAGATGGGATAAGCAGACGAGCTCGTACCGCTACCCGGGAGCGTCGCACCACCAGCCGTTTCCGTGATTTTTAGACTCAACTTTAGCACTGGAATGACGAACGATAGAAAATTCGTCAACAGCTGAAAGAACCCTCTGCCAGAAAAATTTAGACCGAAATCAAGAAATTTCCCTGCATGAAAATTTACGACGCAGCGGAGTTTGACGGAAACGTTGATCGGGGTAACGCGGAAATTCAGCGGAAATGAGAGGCGCCTCCCGCGATGAAATCCCGGCGTTTCAGACCGCATGACCCCGGATTTTGAACCTGATTTAACCTATGAATTCGCGGCTATTGACTCCTCGAGCGACCTGCGAGAACAAGAGAAGAACCGCAGGGTAAACGAATCGGAACTTAACTAGAAGGTAGCTAGCTAACTAGCGTTCCGGCGAACTGAGCTCTGACAGTGATACGGAAAGTGGGAAAAATTGAAAAGTGGCGCGGAACGTCACATGAAAGTGAACAGAACATCGACATCAACGCAAGCGCAACAGCTATGAGGATGATTCATAAAAAAATGCGCGCGAAGTTCAACCTCCAAAACGCGTCACATTTCAAGGCGCTCGACTACGACATAAAATGAAGATTGCTCAATATTGCGTAAAAATTACAAGAGCCGGGCGGCCGAACTCGGTGACTCTAATTGCGCCGCAACGAAGCTAGGAAAAAGTAATTGAAAAACGTTCGCGTTTCGCGTTCCGAACGAAATTCCGATCTGAAAAGAGTGATAAAGAGAAAAATTTTGCAGCTTTTGGGAACGTCAGGCGATTACTACGTCGTCAATCATGTTAAAACAGACGCGAGAAAACTAAACTTGCCGCATTTGACGTAAAATAGACTGTCAACATCGAGTCACGCGCGATGCACATCGAAACCAATCGAATGGAATGAATGTCCACGCGCGGAATTTTGATTAATTTCGTTATTTAATATTCTAGGTTCTTTCATTTTCCAGAGTTGTTTTTCGCGTTAGACTCGCGATTGTCCACCAGTAACTTCACAATGAATCCGAAGAGGGCGATGTGTTTAATGTATAGATCGACATAAGGCGGTGCTGCGACGATTACATCTCTGTTTACCGCTGTTTCGAAGATGTTTCTAATCTATTATTTCAGCTGTTAGCTGTCTAAGCTAAGTGCATCTTCTTCACACGGTCTTTTTAGATGTTCCCGCCGCTTACTCCCTATGAGAGTTTCTGGAACCTCAAATGTGCGCGCAATTTCCTCCAGCGTCTTACTTTTATTCAGCGCGTTGCCCTCCTCGTTCTCAAGCCCGGTCGATTTAATGAGCAGTTCCCGAAGGAGATACTTCGTGTTCTTCACCGTGTGGTTCCACTCCAGGCACTTCTTCAAAATGTTATTCAAATTTTCCCTCGCCGGAAGCAAACCTTCCTCGCGGAACACGGAAAGATTCCACAACGCCGCGCGTCCACACATCGCGCTCGCAGCGCCCGTCTCGCTCTTAATTCTCTCAAAGTCTTCGTGTTTGAAAACATCTCCGTTTGCAATAACTGGACACGAAACCGATTCTACGACGTGTTTCATTAAATCCCAGTGCGCGGGCTGGCGCGGTCGTTGCGAAACGTAACGCGCATGAACGCCAAACGCAGAAACCCCGCAAGCTTCGATCACGCGCGCGAGTTCTATAGTTTTTTCCGTCGTTTCTAATAGACGAATTTTGCAGGTGACGTGAACTTCGCTTGGTAAGTTACGTCGCAGCGTCGTCATGATATCGCGCACTTGTTCTGGTTTCTTCAACAGCGCGGAACCAGCCCCACTCGACGTTGAAAATTTAAGAGGACAGCCCATGTTTATATCGACCGCGGAGATATCTTTCGCTGCGAGGAGCGCACACTTTAAAGCTCGAGTCGCGTCTCCGGTTCCTAACTGCAGGACCAGTCGTCCTCGTTCCTGTCAGAAAAATGTGGACGCGAGAGAAACGGAGTCAGAAAAGAAATTTTCCCAGAGCTGGCAGGAAAATAGATGATTGATTCACGGTTTATTTACTCGTCACACACCTCGGGTATCGTCTGAAAAATTACATCTCTGAAACCGCTGCTGTTCTCTTTGGTGTTCACAAACTCTACCGTGCCAAACGCGTGGTTCTCCACCCGCTTGCTCCTCATCAGGCTGCGAGTTCGGGGAGGAGAGTCGTGTCAGTATCGAATGGGGCCTAATCGTGTCGTCACGTTGGCGGTCCGTGGCGTCGAACGGAGGCCCTCCCTCTTCCGACGTTTGGTCGACTCGTCGCGTCGGCGTCGAAACCGGCGAGATTTTCCCTCAGCGGCGGACGCACCTGTAGTCAAGGATCTCTTCCGAGTACACGATGTCCGCTCCGTACTCCGTCGCCTGCAGCCGGGTCGGCATCGTGCACACCCTCACCATGGGTGCGAGGATGTTTTTGTTCGTGTAAAACTCACGGGCAGCGTCCATGACCCCCGCCGACGCCGACGCGAAACTCGGTTCACGACGAACAAGATTCGCTCAGCGCAGTCGCGCGTGTTCAGCTCGACGGACGGCGTCCCGTCGACCTCGGCGACGACCGCTCGGGGGTTCCCACCTCGCCAGTCGCGGGTGCGTGACCTGGGCACGGAATCGACGCGGCGGGCCGCGCGCGCTCGCCGGCGTGCGCGTCGTCCCGAGCGACGAGATGTGACGCCGCTAGCCCTAACACTGGCTCTTCTTTGATTTCGCGTGCATTTTTCTCGATTTTCGCGACCCGCGAAACCGCGCGGGTGCCGATTTCGCGAGCGACCTCGCGACGCTCGCGCCAGTTGTCGTTGTCCTCGTCGCGTGCGACGTGGCTCCGTCACTCGGTCGCGCGCGACAGCGTCCGCCCCCGCGAACGATGATGGCCAGCGCTGTGCATCGTCATTCCGTCGTCTCCTCGCGTCGAGGAGGCGCTCGTCTCGGTAGTCGCGCGCGCGCTCCTCGCGCGGCGAAGCGCGCGTCCGTCGCACGCGCGGCGTTCGAGGTCGGGGAGGGGCCGCGACTGCCGCGATCGCCTCGCGAGCAAGCGAAGCAAGCCGCGGAGGCGGTCGCGCGCGCCGCCGCGAGCGGGAAGAAGTTCTTCTCGATCGAGTTCTCGCTCCCGCTCATCGGCGCGACGGACCTCGACGACTGGCCGGGGGGGGTCAGGCAGCAATGTGCGCACCCCCCGCGCGCGTCGTCGTCGTCCTCCTCTCTCTTCCTCCTCCTCGTGTGAGCACCCTCCGTCCGTCGATCGCTCCGATGAGTATTTGCTGACGGTCGATCGATCGCTCTTCTTCCCAACAGACCAAGCGGTCGCGCCCATGGTGGGAGAGTTCCTGAAGAGGGTAGGCGGGGACGACAACGCGGACGTGAAACAGCAAGTCATAGACGACTCGGACGCGGTCGTCGTGCTGAAGACCCCCGCGGCGAAGGCGATGGTGTTCCTCACCGCGGAGACGCTCCCAGAGCTGAAGAAGCTCGCCGCGGCGGAGGAGAAGACGGGCGGAACTCTCGCGATCGTGAACTCGCAGATCATGAACGGCGAAGGGAGCAACTTGATCTCAGACCTCGGCATCGGACCGTGGAAGAAGAAAAACGAGGACTTCCTCGCGACGTTCGAGCAAGCGTACTGGATCTCTGAGCAGCGGATACAAGGCGAGACGATTCGTCTGCTGAAGAGTTATCCGTACCCGTGGTCGCTGTACGTCCTGACGGACATGAACGCGAACGACACGGAGCCGAAGTTCATTCAGACGTTCGACGAGAAGCCGTCGTACAAGGAGTTGGAGGCGATTCTCATGAAGCGCGAGGGTTCCGTCGCGGCGATGAGCATCATCGACAGGGTGAAACGCGAGGCGACGTTCAACGCGACGTCGGTGAGTCAAAAACCGAACAACCAGTCGATGGACGAAGGGGACTTTTGATCGCACGCTCGTCGTGTTGTAATGCTAGCTTCTATTACTTATCACTCACCGCCAGTACTGCGCCCATCGATGCGTCGTCTCGAAAATCTGCGGGAACAGCGCGTTCGTGGACTCGGTGATGAGCACCTGGAAGTGTTGCATCGCGGCTTCGTCGTCGAGGTCGAGCGCGAACTTCGACTCCAACTTTAGAAGCGCCTTCTCGCAGTCTTGGCTGATGTCCGGGATGTTCGCGTCCGCCATGAGCGAGAACAAGTTCAATATCAGCACCACGTGCTTCCGTAAGATGTTATACGCCTCGCAGCAGTACGTCTTGAACTTCCCAAAGTGCTCGCTCTCGATGCCGCCCATGGTCTCGACGAGTTCCTTGCACAACTTCATCGGCGGAGGGAAAATCTTCGGGTCTCGTCCGCATATGAACCCGAAGTCGATGTGAAACATCCGCCCGTCCGGGGCTAACATGAGGTTATCGAGATGCCGATCGCCGACGCCGAGGATGTACGTGATCACGCAGTACCCCGCGCAGCTCTTCACGAACCGCATCAACGACTCCGGCGAGCACCCGTACGGACCGTCTTTGTCCGGGTTGTTCAACGCGATGTACTTCGTCAGCGTCTTGTGCTCGGCGATGATGTCCGCGACCGCTTGCGAGGGAACGAATTCGATGAGCCCGGTGTCGCTGCCCGTGGCGAGGACTTGATAGGGCGTCAGCTTCAGATCCAGGTTCTCGCGTTTCAGCAGGCGGTCCATCAGCGATATCATCTGCACGCAGAGCTGGTCTTGCCGCAAGTCGTCGCCTTTTTTGAAAATCATGTTC
The DNA here is from genome assembly GCF_000151265.4 of Micromonas pusilla CCMP1545. Lineage (NCBI taxonomy): Eukaryota > Viridiplantae > Chlorophyta > Mamiellophyceae > Mamiellales > Mamiellaceae > Micromonas > Micromonas pusilla. The sequence goes on along the minus strand of NW_003315893.1, from coordinate 745,475 downwards.
GCGCGCGTCTCCTCCGTCGTCTTAAACGCGAGCTTCAACGGGCACAGCGCGGACTTGAACACTGTGCTCTCCTGCGGGACGATGCCGTTGACGTTGATCGTCGGGTCGATCGGCAGCGGCAGCGCTTGCGCGAACGCGCCGAGGTCGCCGCACGCGCCCTCATCCGAGAGCATCGCGCGCAGACGCTCGACTTTTTTCGGCTGCCCTCGCATCCCCGCGAGCTCTCGCGTGATCGACGTCAGCTGCGCCATCACCTCAGACTGCCTTCGCAGCGCGTCCCACAGCTCCTCGCCCTTCGCGCCCATGGCACGGCACGCGTCCTCGAACAGCTGGTGCGTCCTCGACGACCGCGACGCGAAGCTCTTGTCCTCCCACTCGACGACGAGATACCAGTGCAAAAAATTCGCGAGCACCGGGTTCGCGACCGCGCGCTCGACGAGAAATCTCGCGAGCTGGCTGTCGTCCGCGCTCTCGTATCGAAGCGCCTGCACGAGCTGCAGGAGGTAGCACAAGAGCTCGTCGTCCGCGGCGTCCGCGAGGATGCTCACCGCGTACCTTCTGACTTCGTTGTTCGTGAACGTTGGCGATAGGAGTTCGAGCGCGGACGCCGGGTCGATCGGCGCCCACTCGTACAGTAGCTCCAGCGACGCTTTCGCCTCGTTCGCGTCGCTCCAGTCGACGCACTTGAGAAATTTCGTGAGCGCGCCGCTCTCGGAGCGCAACGAGTACCGGAACTTCCACAGCAGCTGCTTGTACTCCGGCGTGAGGTGCCGCGTCGGCGGCAGCGAAATCGCCGCCGCGAGCGACCGCTTCTCGTTCCCGTTCGGCTTCAAGTCGTGATCGACGACGCCTCGGCCGACGGACCGCGTGAGTTTCTCGTGCTTGCGCTCCGCCGGGTTCTCTAGTCCCGCGTTCACCTCGGAGTCGACGAGCCAAATCAACTGATCTAGCGAAGGTTTCGCCCCGGCCGCGGCTGACGCGCTCGCCGGCGCGTTCTCTCGGTGAATGACCGGCGAAGCGAACGTCGGGAACTCGAAGTGGATCTCCATCTCCCCGTCCGCTATCCTCCGCAGACGCGCCGCCTCGCGCATCTCGTCCACGCGCTTGAACGTGAGCTGGTCTAACCACTCCAGCGGGGACATCTCGTTTTGCTCGTACTTCTTCAGCGCGGTCTCCGCCGTCGTCAGGTCCCCGCCGGGGGACGCGTGCATCGCGTCCAACGGCAGCGGCTCGCGCGTCGTCTTCGCGCGCAAGCGCAGTGCCGCGCGCTGGTGCCCGCGTCGGAGCGAGAGGTTCTCGTCGAACATGGAGACGCTCCTCTCGCCGACGACGACGTCTTTCGACAGGTCCCTCGAGTCCCACACTTTAACTTCCAGTCGCGCGTCGGCGCTCACGTCTCTGTACTTCAGAGGGAAAAACAGCGTCTCGTTCCATTCCCCTCTCGCGTCCTCGAACGCCGCGGACGACGAGCTCACTTCGCTCGTCAGCGGCTCGTCGTCATCCGTGAACAGCTGGAACGTCGCTCGCAACTCCGCGCGTCCGTCTTCGCCGACGTGATCCTGTCGAGACGCGGCGGAGTGGAAAGAAAAAACATCGATCAGTAAACGTGACGTGAGGGGGTGCCGAGTCGCGAAGAGAGGCGCGGTCGGGGCGCGGTCGCCGCGCGGGCGTTCAGGGGAGCAGAGCGCGCGCGCGTACCGTCGGTAGCCGTCCGTTCACCCCCACGACCTGTGAAGAAGATGCGAGGAGGCGAGGTTCAGCGTGGGAGGGAGAAGAGTGAGGACGAAACGAAATGTGCGGGGCGAAGGACGTCGTTGTTTGTTTTTCACCTTGAGCCTGACGTCGAGGTCGATGTCGCTGCTGAGGTACACCCCCGCGCCCGCGCTCGACTCGACCATGCCGGACGCGCGCGTTCACGCAGACATGCACGCCGTCGCCGCGAGATTTGCGCGGCGGAGAGTGACGCGGACCCGAGGCGTCAGATCTCGTCGTTTGAGTTTTCCCCGCTCAGCTCTTATTTTTCACGCACCAGACTGCACGCAGCGACTCGCCCTAGAATTGCGCTCGATTCCGCCGACGTCGGTCACTCCACGGCAGCGCAGGGACGATGAGCGGAGACGAGGGGAAAGAGAAGGACGTCGAGGAGGAGGGGAAGGAGGACGTCAAGGCGGAGGACGGCGACGGGAGAGGGGATGATCGCGAGAAGAGCGCTCGCAAGTCGAGGGACGAGCGCGGTGGCCGCGATCGGTCGAGACGATCGACGTCGAGGTCGAGGTCGAGGTCGAGGAAGAAGCGCCGGGGACGGAGTCGCAGCAGGAGCGCGAGCGGGAGCGGGAGCGACAGCCGGAGCAGGAGCCGGAGCAGGAGTCGGAGCAGGAGTCGGAGCAGGAAGAAACGGAGGAAGAAGCACAAGAAGCGGCGGAAGAAGCATCGCAGACGACGACGGAGTCGCAGCAGCAGCTCGGAATCCGACTCCGAAGACGCGGGCTGGGAGAGGAAATTTCTGCAGACCGCGATGGAGAACGCGGCGAAGGCGAGGATGGGCGCGGTGCCGAGCGATCTCGCCGGGGGGCTATCCGGCGCGGGCGCTGGCGTGAGCGGGAACAAACAGATCGGGCGGTTCTTCGACAACCAAGGGCGGTTCATCAACCCGGCGGGCGGGTTCAATCCCTCGGGCGCGCCGCGGCGGATACCGAAAGAGCACGGGCAGTGGGGGGATTGGGAGTGCGACGCGTGCGGGGGGCACAACCGAAAGAACCGGCAGTCGTGCTTCACGTGTTTCGTCCCGAAGCCCCCGGACGCGAAGGCGGCGGTGTACACCTCCTCGGTGGGCGGGCGGAAGCTGAAGGATTGACGATGATGTTCTATTTAATACCACTACGCCTATCTACGCCTACGCCTAAGGAAACGCGCGTCGCTAACTTACTGTTGAGAGTACCCGGGATGTATCATCGCCGCGGCGACGGACCTCCCCTCCTGAACCAAGATGTTGAACGTCGCTATCGCGTTCGGCGTGTCTAGAACCTCCAGCGCGGTGTCGCAGTTGCGGAACGCGTCCAACGTCTCCCTCGGCAGCGGCTCGAGCGTCTTCCCCGTCCCGACGATGAGCAGCGCCGGCGGCGGGGTCACCGCGCGCGCCGCGAGGAGAGACTCCGGGGTGACGTCCCGCAGCTCGTTCACGCTCCACAGCAGCGAGAGCTCTTGGTACAGGAACACGCTCCCTCGGTACTCCACGCCGCCGACGACGAACCCGCGCGGGGTGTACGTGTCGATGACCTGCGTCGCGTCCTTGCCGTACACGTTGACGTCGTCCAGGGGGCTGTACCAGCGACGCTGTCGCGACGCCGTCGCCGCGGGGACGCCGCGTGGGAACGTCGCGTCCGCGGAGGGTCGCGACGTCGACGAGACCGCGCTGGCCGCGCGCGCGAGCGCGCGCCGGAGACTCATCGCGAGGTCGACGAGCGGCGCCGTGAAGAGTGACGTCGCGGGCGCTCGTCGTGGATTTTCGGGACGCCGCGGCGCGGCGCTCGCTCGCTGCGCTCTTCTCGGCCCGGCCAAAACAGGTCTTAAAAAAACGAAGAGCGGTTCCCCCGTCACTCGTCGGGACGCCGCGGACGGCAGCGCGCGGGCGTCGCGTTTCCCTACCATCGCGGGACCCTAAGACAGCCGCAGAGCGCCCCTCGGCCGTCCTCGCTCGACCGAGATGGTGCGCATCCGTCCCCCCGCCCCGCTCGCCGCGAGTAATCATTCGCGTCACATTATTTTGCGCCCGATTAGGTAGGCGCCACCGTCGACCTGACCGACCCCTCCCCACCCCTCCCAGGCGGGCAAGAAGAAGGCGAAGAAGAAGGAGGGCGGGGGAGAGAAGAAGGAGAAGAAAGAGAAGAAGGGCGGGAAGAAGGCGAAGAAGCCAAAGGAAGAGACCCCCGAGGAGATCGCCGCGCGCGAGGAAGCCGAGGCGGAGGCGCTCAGGATCGAGCAAGAGCGCATCGCCGCGGAGGAGGCGGAGCGAGCGCGAATCGAAGCGGAGAACAAAGCGATATCGGACCTGGAGTACGAGAGAATAGCCGCCGCGGACGCGATCAAGGCTGCCGAGCTCGCGGAAGTGACGCCGTTCCTGGACGAGCGACGCGCGGCGCTCGAGGCGCACAGAGCGGAGGTGAAGGATGCGTACGAGTGGGAGCGACACCTCGCGACGAGCGCGCTGCCGGACCCGCAACGGGAGAAGGAGATTAACACGTACGAGATGGCGATAACGGACGAGGAGACGCGGTTACTAGGCCCCGCGTTAGAGCTCGCGGTGGACAACGAGAAGATCGTCAACGAGGGCGACACGTACAGGTATTGGGCGATCGCGGAGGGAAGGGACGCGTTCGCGGATGCCGTCGGCGGGTTTCAAAAACGCATCCGCGCGCTGACCGACGTCGTGATCGATAGATCCACCGCGGGGATCATGCACACCGCGGACGAGTACCAGGACGAAAACGGGGAGATCATCGTGTTCGACTCGAGAGAGGGGTTCAAGTACGTCCTGTGGCTGAACCACGTGAAGAACCCGCGGTTTAAACTCGTCGACGTCCCAGAGTTACGCGTCAGCGTGGAGCTCCCGAAACCGTTGACGTTAGCCACGGTCGCGGTGAGGGTGATCCACCGAGCGTACGACACCTTGAGCCCAGGTTGCAACAACGAGTTGACGTCCGTCGGCGGCGTGTGCACGGTCGACTTACTCACGCTCCCGCCGTTGCCAAAGGTTGTGCAAGGGACGACGCTGCGAACGATGTCCCCGCTCGCCGTGGACGTCGAACGGCTGCCGTATCCGATACCCGTCGCCGGCGCGGAGACCACCGAAGTCGACATGGCGGACGTCCCGCCGTTGATGCTGTCGTACGAGATTCCGGACGATATCGTGCTCGTGGACGAGACGCCGTCCGTGGCGTGGTGGGACGACGATTCGAGCGAGTGGAAGACGGATGGAATAACCGACGTCTCGTTGAAGGACAGAACGTTGACGTACTCGACCGTGAAGGTGACGCACCACGCGCTCGTGCAGAGCCGCGTCGCGTGCGCGCCGTACACGCGATGGAGCACGCGGCCGAGCTCTACGGGGGAGTCCGTGATCGTGTCCGTGACGCCGAAGCACGAGAGGTTCGGGGGGCGGCCGATCGAGATCGAAGTCGGCGAAGGCGTCTGCGCGCTCGCGAGCGACGCGGAGCCCGCGCTGCGTTCGCTTCTCGGGGTGAAGCTCGCGCCGAGAAAACTACTCGCGCGTCTGTCCAAGTGCGGCGTGCACCTCGCGCTGGAGGACAAGGACTGCGCGTACGTCGGCATCGAGAAGAAGGACGCGGCGTTGGAAGCGGCGATGTGCGAAGACGTCGCGCTGTTGTCGCCGTCGTTTATGTTCGCGTCTTCGCGGTTCAACCGAACGATCGGGTCGAGGGATTGCATGGTGCGCATCGCGGAGGTGACGGACTTTGACCTGACGCTCGCGGAGGACGCGGACAAGGTGTTCACGCGCGAGCGCGAGGCCGTGCACGTGATGCTGACGCAATCGAGAGGGTGCACGCTCGTGGACGCGAAGGATAAAATAGCCGAAGTACCCGGCGATTTGACTTTGCTCATGAACGACGGCAGGGACGAGAACGTCGGGCATCTCGCGGTCGCGGCGAGGGCGGAAGGCAGGGAGACTCCGTTGGAGCCGTTGAAGTTCAGCCCGACGGCGCTGACGCTGTTGAAGGGCGTCGCGTCCGAGAGCGGGTTGGACCGCGCGGCGAAGGCGAAGGCGGCGTTGACGGAGTCGGTGCGGCAGACGCTGCTCTCCCTTCGCGTGTTCACGTTCGCGTGAGAGCGTTTTCCGGTCGGGTCGTTTTCCTTAGCGCGTGAATACGATGTAAACGCTTAGAGCGCTGCGCGTGCCTACCCCAGCGCCGCGTCCTCCTCCGCTTCTCTCTCAGCCTTGCTCGCGCTCTTGTGCCGCTTCGAGCTCTTCCCGGCGTCGCCGTCGGCTTTCCCCGCCTCGGCGTTCTTCGCGGGAACAGGGTTCGACGACCTCCACGCCCTCAGCTTCTTGTCGATATCTCTGACGACGTCCTCTTTCGGCTCCTCCCCCCCTTCTCTCGTCATCTCGTCGATCGCGTCCAAGCTCTTCCTCAGCTCGTCGCCTTCCTTCTCCTCTGCGTTTTTCGCGACGGCGTCGACGTACGCGGCGACGACGGCGACGCCTCGCTCCTTCCCCGCCGCTCGAAACGCGCACAGCGCGAGCTTCCCCGGGGAGAACATCAACGGCGCGTCCGTCCGCATCTGCTTCTCCGTGATCTTATGCGCCGCGGCGACGCACGCGTCGAGCTCTTCCTTCGCGACGCTTCCCTTCACCTCCCCCGACGCGACCTTCTCTTCGACGTCCGCTCTGAACCCCTCCACGGCGCGGTACGGCGAGTACGTCACGAGCTGGAAGTTCACCCCGGACAGGAGCGTCACCTCCGCGGACAGCACCCGAGACGCGTCCTCTTTCATCCCGCGTCCGAGCTCCTCCGCGGAGACGTAGTTCTCCTCCACCTTACACGCGACGTACACGGCGGTGAGTAACATGATCTTCAGGTTGTGCGACAGCAGCGACGTCCCGAGGAGGAACCGCTTGAACAGGAGCAGCGCGGTCGTCTGCACCTTCGTCGGGAGTGAATACGCGGCGCAGACGTTTTGGATCTTCACCTCGTAGTACCTGCGGAGGAGCGTCTCCTCGTCGTCGCTCAGCGGGGACGACGCGGAGGACGTCGTCGGCTCGCCCGCGGTGATTCGCGCCTCGGTCGCGGCGTCGATCGCGCGCGCGCGCGCGGCCGCGCGTCGCTTTTCGATCTCATCGCTCGTGAGCGTCCATAACCGCTTCTGCGAGGACGACGGGTAATCGGACATCGCGTCTCTGCTCCCGCGCGCGGGCGATCTGATCAGACGCGCGTCGTCGTTCAAACTTGTTTTGCAATCTCGGCGGTGCCGACCGCGTCCGGGCCTCGGAGCGCGTGAAAGAACGTATCGCTCGACGCGTCCGGCCCCACTCCAGCTCGCGCCGTCGCACCGCGGTATCGCCCAGGTCGCGCGAGCGGATGCAAAGCTCTATCGCGAGCGTCGCCGTCCTCGCGTCCGGGACCGCGTCCGCGTCCGCGAGGAGGAGACGCGCCGTCGGCGCGACCGCGCGTCTCGGCGGACGCGACAACTCTCTTAGATCTATCCATCCCGGGGTCGATAGCGTCGCCGACGCCGATCGCGACCGAGCGCACGCGACGAGACGGCGCCGCGCGTCGAAACTCGACGGCATGCTGCGTCATAGACACGACGCGTGGTCCCCCGTCGCGCGCGCGAGCGTGGACGACTACGACGCCGAGCTCGCGCGCGGCGACGACGACGCGCGTCGGCTTCTCGACGACGACCGAGGAGGCGGCGAACGACCGATCGCGGACGACGTCGACGTCCGCGCGACCGCGCTGCTGTTCATCTTCCCCGCGATCGCGGGTCTGTTATTCGGATGGGACATCGGAAGCACGTCCGGGGCGCTGCAGTCGCTGACGGACCCGAACACCGCGGGGATGGACTGGTACGCGTTGGATCCGTTCCAGAGAGGTTTAGTCGTCTCGACGTCGCTCGCGGGCGCGCTCGTGGCGTCCGCGACGGCGGCGCTGAAGCTCGGGGATAAGCTCGGGAGCCGCAAGGAGCTGCAACTCGCGGCGCTGCTATACGCAGGAGGGGCGCTGGTGCAGGGTGGGGCGATTTCATTAGAAACGCTCGTGTTGGGACGGTTTACGTACGGCCTCGGGATCGGGTTCGCGATGCACGGCGCGCCGTTGTACATCGCGGAAACCGCGCCGACGAAAGTCAGAGGGCTGCTGATCTCCCTGAAAGAGTGCTTCATCGTGGGCGGGATCTTGCTCGGTTACGCGGGAGGGTATCTCATCGAGGGCGAGGAAGGCGGGTGGCGGGTGCTGCTCTCGTCCTCCGTCGCGCTGTCCGGCGTGTTGTCGCTCGGGTTGTTAAAGCTGCCGGATTCGCCGCGGTGGTCGCTGCAGAGAGGCGGCGACGCGAACGACGCGCGCGCGGCGCTGAAGATCTTGAGAGGAGATAAGGCGACGCCCGGGACGATCGACGCGGAGATGCGCGCGATGACCGCCGCCTCTGAAAAGTCCGGCGTCGGCGGCGTCGGCGAGCTCCTGAGGAAGAAGAACGTTCGGCCGTTGTTCGTCGGCCTCTCCGTCGTCTTGTTCCAGCAAATCACCGGGCAGCCGAGCGTGTTGTACTACGCCGAGCAGGTGTTCATCGCCGCGGGGTTCGACGCGTCCGAGGGCGCGGGCGTGAGCGTCATCTTGGGCGTCTTCAAGCTCGTCATGACAGGGTTCGCGGTGAAGTACGTCGACAGCGTCGGACGGCGGCCGCTGCTCCTCGGCGGCGTCGCGGCGATGATGCTCGCGACCGTCGCGTTGGGCGCGTGCTCGGACGCGCTCGCGACCGGCGACCCCGCGGACAGTCTGAACACCGCGCGTCTGTCCGTCCTCGCGATCTTCGCGTACGTCGGCGCTTATCAGGTGTCTTTCGGTCCGATCGCGTGGCTGCTCGTGGGGGAGATTTTCCCTCAGCGCGTGCGATCCGCCGCGGTGGGCACCGCGACGTTGACGAACTTCGCGTCCAACTACCTCGTGGCGCTGTACCTTCCCACGATGATCGCGTCGTACGGTCAGGCGGGGACGTACTACATCTTCAGCGTCATGGGCGTGATCGCGCTGGCTTCTATTTATCTGACCGTCCCGGAGACGAAAGGGAAGTCGCTGGAGGAGATCGAGGCGGAGATGACGCGGTGACGCGCGACGACGCGACGACAGACGGAAGAGTCTTTTTTTTTTGGAGTGCACGTGTGATAAAACAAAATCGAAGACGCGCGACACATTCGTCGCGGAGGACGCGCGCGTCGCCTGGACCATTTAATTAATTCTTCATCGAGTGTCGCCTGGTCCATTGAATTAGTTCTTCATCGAGTTGACGACCGCCGCGGTAGACTGAGAGAACTCGACCATGACGCACTGCAGGAATCGTGGGAAGGTTCGTCAGTCGCGCGGCGAGAAAAAAACAAAAATCCCGCACAACGACCGTTTTATGGATAAAGTGCGTTCAGCGCGACGTCAGCGAAGGGACGCACCGGGATGTCGCCCACCACCTCGGGCAGGTGGCCCGGGGGGATGAGGTACGAGTCGCCCGCGTTGAACGTGTTCGTCGTCCCGTCCTGGAAGTTGACCTTCATGGTGCCCTTCTCGAGATAACCGAAGTGGTTCGCGGGGCACCACTCGGGGCAGCCCGGCAACTTCGGGCTCACTTCGGCCTTCCAGTCGAACCCAGGATTGAGCGTGATCTTCATCGACGTCTTGTCGCCCATCGTGACGACCTGGGCCGTGGCCTTGCCCATATCCTTGAGCGTGCCCTTGGAGTAGTCGATCGTGGTGCCTTCGGCGGACATTTTTTGTGGAGGTAGCGGGTGTTTGCGCGCGCGTGCGTTGGGGAGTGTCTCCGCCGCGGTGTTAACACTTGTCGGATATTATTATTATTCCCCCGTGGATAGTGGCCGGTCAAGCTCGGGTTCAAGCCGATGAACCGTGTACATATTTTTTTTGAGTGAGACTGATTTGCATAGCCCTACACGAGATTTTGTACATAAAAGCTACGAATCCGAGATTACAGCGCGAGACATTGATTTTTTTTGTCACGATTTGTCACGAAGGGTTTTCAGGTTCGGGTTCAAACAAGGCACGGCTTGGGTCAAAATGAACCCAGGGATGCCGTGTGCATGATCGATGAGCACGTTCAAGAGTTGATCGATCAAACGGGGCTCGATTCGAGCTCGCGCTCGACGTGGACGTCGTCCTCCACGTAGCAAATGCATTGCACACCGCGAAGCGCCGCGGACGTCATGTCGTCCGTCGCGTTCGCATCGTCGGATACGAGGGCGGCGGCGGCGACGTCCTCGCGCGCTCGCGCGTCGATCCCCCGACGCGCGGCGCGCGCGGCGTCGGCGACGCGGCGCGCCCGCGCGTCGTCGTCCCCGTCCACGAGCGACGGCACGACGACGTCGTCGACGTCGTCGTCGTCCGAGACGACGGAGACGGGCGCGATGCGATACACGTACCTCGGCGGGAACAGCTGGTTCGCGGAGATGCGCGTCTCGAACGTGCGCGTCCTGTGCGATCCTTGGCTCGTCGGCGACCTGACGTTCTTCGACATGCCCGCGCTGTACGTCGGACGAAAGGCGCTGTCGGAGAGCGAGCGATGGCTGGACCTCGCGAGAGGCGCGGACGTGATCTTACTCTCGCAGGGGTGGGAGGACCACGCGCACGTCCCGACGCTCAAGGCGCTGCTGAAGACGATCCCGGACGTCCCGGTCGTCGGGTCCCCGGCGGCGGCGGACGTCGCGCGCGGGCTCGGCTTCGCGAACGTCACTTCGCTGCGCGCCAACGCGCGAACCGTGATTCGCCCGAGACGCGCCGACGCCGACGCCGACGCCGACGCCGACGGCGAAGGGCTCGCCATCATCGCCACGGAGGGCGCGCTCGTGGGCCCGCCGTGGTCGACCAGGGAGGCCGGGTTCGTGCTCACGGACGGCGCGGACGGCGCGCGGCTGTACTACGAGCCGCACTGCTCGTACGACCCCGAGTCCGTGCGCGCGGCGACGCGCGCCGCCGGCGGCCGCGTCGACGCGTGCGTCACACCGATTCGCAGCGTCGACGTCGCGGGGTTCACGCTCGTGAGCGGCGGCGCCGAGGCCGCGACGCTGCTCGAGCGACTCGGCGTCCCGCGCGTCGTGCTACCGCTGAGGAACGGCGAGCTGGAGCAGGAGGGCGCGAGCGCGGGGTGGCTCGGCACGGACGGGACGACGCGCGACGCGTTCGCGAGGGCGTGCGACGCGCGGTTCGGCGAGGGACGAACGACGGTGGAGTGGCCGACGCCGGGGGAGGGGATAGAGATAGAGGTGGTGCGGTAGAGAGGGCGAGTGCGGGGGGTCGCGGGGTCCCCGCGGCGTCGCGGCGTCGCGCGCGTAGACGTTTAACGCTGTCGACGTTTCCGAGATCACAAACTGGAGATCGCGCGCATTCGCCGTCGCGCCCCCCGCCGGTCCCGTCGGCGCGGCGGCGATGGCGCCCTCGGCGGACGACGACCCCGCGGACGCGGACGCGTCCTCCTCCGTCGCCTCGGTCGCCGCGGCGCTTCAGGCCGTGCTCCTCGCCGCCGCGCGCGAGGTCGTCGGTCCCGTCGCGGCGACGACCGTGCTCTCGCGCCCGGCCGCGCGCGTCGACGCGACGCAGGCGGCGTCCTCGCTCGCGCCGCAGACGGACGCCGCGGACTTCAAGTCCCGCGCGGCGACCGTCCTGTTCAAGGCCCTCGCGGCGACCGCGGGGCGCGAAAGCGACGCGGAGGAGGAGAAGGATCGCGCGGCGCCCCGGGGCGAGTGCCGCGCGTTCATCGCCGAGAGCGACGACGGCACCGCCGCCGGTCTGACGCTGTGGCTGACGACGCCGATGGGCGTGCGCAAACGCCGCGCGTACGCGGACGCGCGCGCGCTCGCGGACGCGCTCGTGGAGGCGATGGAGCCGAGGGCGTTGGCCTCGCGCGTCGCGGACGTGCGCGTCACGCCGGGAGGCGAGCTCAGATTCACCACCGTCGCCAGGCTCGTCGCCGCGCGCCGAGAAGGCCTTCTCGCGTGCCGCGTCTGCGCGTGGCTGTGCGCGGGCGACCGCGGCCTTCGGGAGCACACGCAGGTGAGGCACGCGCGGACGTACGAGGACGCGCTGAGCGCGGTCGCGGACAACAGAAACGCGCTCGTCGCGTCCGCGGCGAGCGCGACGACGACGACGCACGCCGCCGCCGCCGCCGCCGCCGCCGACGACGACGACGCGGAGCCGTCGTCGTGGCGCGACAAGCGCGCCGCCGCGTCCAAGGCGATGACGCACCCGGGTCTGCTGGCGTGCGCGCGCGGGGACCTGCGCGAGGTGGCGCGGCTCGTGAACGAGGACGGATGGGACCCGAAGAGCGACGTCGAGGGCGTCGGCGTGGACGCGCGCGGATCGTGCGCGCTGCACTGGGCCGCCGGCGAGGGCCACGTGGACATCGTCAGATACCTCGTCGACGTCGTGGGCGAGGACCCGCGCCGCGCGCAGACGAAGAGAGACCGCCGCGGCGCGATGCACTGGGCGGCGAGGAACGGCCGCGTGGACGTCATGCGATGGCTGACGAACGCGGCGCGCGTGGACGCCGACGCGCCGACGACGGACGGGACGACGCCGTTCATGCTCGCGACGTGGAAGGGCGGGTCGATCGCGATGCGATGGCTCGTGGACGACGCGGGGGTGGACCCGACCGCGCTGAACGTGTTCGGGTGCAACGCCGCGCAGTGGGCGGCGATGAACGGCGACGTGGAGGCGTTAGAGCTTCTCGCCGAGCTCGGCGTCGACGTCGGCGTGTTGAACCGAAACGGGCACAGCGCGTTGCATAAGGCGGCGACGAAAGGGCGGCGGGGGGCGTGCGAGTGGCTGATCGATGTCGCGGGGTTAGGGCTGAAGCACATGCGCGCGGACGCGGACGGGAACACCCCCGCGGAGATGGCGCGGTTGGAGGGGTACGCCGAGCTCGCGTCTTGGCTGTCGGCGCGGAGGACGGAGCTCGCCGCCGCCGCCGGCGACTAGTCAACAGAAGGAAGTAAATCTTAGTCTTCACTCATAGAAGCACTCTCATCGAGCTCCCAGCAGCTTGCGCGACGCGAAATGCGCCGCGGTCATCCCCGCGGCGACGATCCACCCCCTCGCGCCCTCCCAGTCCACGCTCGACCGCGGCGACGCGACGCCGCCGCGGCCGCCTCCCCCGCGTTTCTCGAGGTGCGCGTCGAACGTCTCCCGCCACGCGTCCGGGTTCGCGCGCAGGTCCGGCCCGAACGGCCAGTCCGGGGGCATCTTCTCCGGGTCGAGATCCTCCAACCCCGGCGCGGACTCGATGACTCTGACCAACGACGCGTACACCACCTCCTGCCCGAGCGCGTTGAAGTGGATGCCGTCGTCGAACAGCGTCGTCGGACCGTCCGTCGACGCCGCGGCGGATTCCAACGCGTCCGACGTCGACGCGAACAGATCGACGCACGGGACGCCGTGAAGCATCGCGACCGCCATCGCGGCGTCCGCGTACCTGCGCGTGTTCGCGTTCGTGCGCTCGAGCCTCCCGACCGCGTCGTCCTGGTACGTCTCTCTCTGGTACGCGAGCCTCCCGGGCTCGTCCATGCACGGCGGCGTCATGACGACGACGTGCTCCGCGCGCTGTTTCAGCTTGGCCACGATCGCGTCCAGATTCGATCGGTACTCTTCCAGCGGCACCGTCGGCGCGGGCTCGACCTCCGGCAGCGCCGCGTCGTTCGTGCCGAGCATGACCGTCACGAGGAGAGGTTTGTCGCGTCCGCGCGCGGACGCGGGGAAGAGCTCGTCGACCATCGCGAGGCACCACCGCGAGTTGTATCCGCCGTATCCGCGGTTGATCACGTCGACTCGGCGCTGGTATCTCATCGCCAGCGCGGCGCCCCATCCCGCGGGCTGGAACGAGCGCTGCGTCAGGGAGTCGCCGAAGATGACGATCGCGCGGCGGCGATCGGTGAGGCCCATGGCGAGAGCCGAGAGCGCGCGCGGAAGTGCGCGGGAGACGAGAGGGTTCATGATGAACTCTGCAAATGTTAATTTTTTTTTGGCAGCGCAGCGGCGCGCTGGTGGAAGCACAGTCGACCGCGCGCATGGGCGAAGACGAGAGCTCGTGCGCGTCGGGGTCCGGCCGCGAGGACGACGAGCCCGCGTGCGACGTCAGCGCGGACTTCCTCGCGGGCGTGAGCTGCTACGTCGACAGGTTCCGCCGCGCGTCCGTCACGGTGCGTCCGCGAGCGAAATCGTTCGTGGTCGCGACGCGACGCACCCGTCGTCCCTCCTCGCGCGCGCCTCCTGACCGCCGTTCACCCTCACCCCACCGCGTCTCGTTCGCAGGAGCACAAGGACTGAATCAAGCACACCGCGTCGAGGGCGTTCTACTACGTCTTCGGATGGCGCGAACGCGCGCGTCGAGAGGAGGCGCGGAAAAACAAACAGCGGGCGCGGGCGACGACGGACGACGACGAGAGCGCGACGGCGCCGCGGCGGTGACGACCGCGTCCCTAAACCGAGGGTGCCGACGCACCCCGGCGGGACGCGCTCCGATATCCGACGGCGCGCGCGCGCGTTAGCACCACCACTAGCTCCTACGGTACACAAAGAATAAGAACACACTACTGTACGCCGCCCGCTCGCGCTCGCGCTCACGCGGCGAACACTTCGCGAAGCATCGCAGCGGACGATCCCTCCGGCGCGTCCGCGACGTACATCTCGTGCACCTCGTCGTCTTCTCCCCCCTCCGCGCGCCGCTCTCTCGCCCACGTCATCGGTCGTCGGCGTCTCTTCGATCGCGCGATGAGAAACATCGTCGCGAGCGCGGCGACCTGCGCGAGCGCCTTCTCCGGGCGGAGCGCGAACGCGGCGACGTCCGACGCCGTCTTCTTCGAGAGCGCGAAGACGGCGTCGACGGCGACGGGAAACGAAAACCGCCGCCGCCGCCGCCGCCGCGCGCGACGCTTCCGCGGTGACGTCACGCGCGCGCCGATGCTCACCTCTCTCTCGTCCGTCATCACGACGGTCGTCGCCTCGCTCTTCGCGTCGTCGGGGACGTCCGCGCGCGGGGGAGACTCGATCGTCGTCGTCGTCGTCGTCGTCGTCGTCGTCGTCGCCTTCGCTTCCCCGCCGCCGCCGCCGCCGCGGCCGTCGCTCGAGTCGTTCCCCCACGACGCGGAGACGCCTTCCACGCTGCTCACGCTGTCCCCGACGTTGTCTACCGATTCAGGTCTGTGGCGGGTGTTCTCCCGCGACGACGAGGACGGCCGCTCGATCTCGTTCGTCTCGACCGGCATCGGCGGCGGCGCCGCCGGCGACGACGACGCCGCGCGCTCGGGCGACGGCGGCATCTCGAGCCTTCGACGCGCGGGTCGCGATGCCGACTCCGGCGCCGACGACGAGTCCGACGACGACGGCGTGTCGTCGTCCGCGGGCGCGGGCGCGGCCGTGAACGCGGCGTTCATCGCCGCCGCGAGCTCCTCCGCGCGCGGGGCGTTCCCCGTCGCCGCGGGCGGCGCCGACGCTTTGACGATGGGCGAGTTGGGAACCGTCGCCGCGCGAGACGGCGGGCACGAGTCGCGCATCTCGTTCGCGCGCTCCCTCACGCCTTTCATGCCGCTTATGCGCGTCATCGCGACCGCCTGGGACGCGAAGTACATCGCGAGGTACCCGCTGATCTCTTCCGTGCTCGGCGCCGCGTCCGCGCGTCGCGGCGGCGAGAGCAGCGAAGCGACGAAGTCGTCGTCGTTGTTGCCGAATTCGCCCTCCGCGCCTCCGCGCGCGGGCGAGGACGCGACGCTCATGACGCGACGGCGCGCGACCTGGCCGCGCTCCCGCGGTTCTCTCGCGCTGATATCGCGCTCGCTCCGCGCTGGGTCTCGCGCGCGGACCGGGGGCGCGGGTTGTGCGCGCGGACGCGCCGCGGCCGAAGTTTCGTACCCCCGAGACAAAACGCGCACCGCACCAGCGCGCCGGCTCGATTGGAAAGCGTTTTTTTATCACGGGCGCCGCTGCTGCTATCTATCGTCCGTCCGCTCACTTCCTCTGCTTCTTCCCCTCCCGCTCCTCCTTCGCGACATCGCGTTGTTTCCTCCGCGCGGCGATCTTCGCAAAGTTCGGCGCGCGCACGGTCGGCATCAGCACCTCGTCGTCGGAGTCCTCCGCGTCGTCGTCGGAGTCGTCGGCGTCCTCGTCGGCGTCCTCGGAGCCGTCGTCGTCGCTCGCGTCCTCTTCCGAAGACGACGTCTCGTCCCCGTCCTCGTCGTCCTCACTGTCGTCGTCCTCGTCCGTGTCGATGACGTGCGCCGGGGGCACCCAGCACCCCTGCTCCTCGGAGAACCCGCCGTTCACGCGGAGACGCTCCTTCGCCGCCGCCGTCGGGTCGAGCGCTTCTCTCCCGCCGCCGCCGCCGCCGCCGCCGCCGCCGCCGCCGCCCGAGGCCGCGGCCGCGGCCGCCTTCTCCTCCCGTCGCTTCTTCTTCGCGAGCTGTTTCGCCTCGGCCGCGGCCTCTAACGCCGCGGCCTGCGCTTTCTTCTTCCGCTTCTCCGCCGCGGCGCGCTCCTTCGCCTCTCGCTCTCGCTCCGCGGCGACCTCCTCGGGCGGACGCTCGGTCAAAAGTTTCGCCCCGGAATCGCCGCTCGTGAGCATCTCCACGCCCTTCTCGAACCGCTTCCCCGCGCTGTGCATCACGACCGCGGCCTCTTTCGCCTGGACGTACCGCCCCGTGATCCTGCAGAACAGCTTCCCGGGGGCGTACTTCGCGGGAACGATGTGCGGCGCGAACTGCTTCAGGGAATCGAGATCGCGTCTCCGCGCGAGCGCGGCGGCGAACTTCTTCCCGCGGACGTACGGCGCGATCGCTTCCTGACGCGCGGCCATGACGTGCCCGGTGAGCGTGCACTTCACCCGGCCATCGCCCTCGCGCGCGAGCGCGGGGAACTCGCGCAGGAGCGCGTCGACGCCGTCGTCCGCCGACATCTCGGAATGACTCGGTTGGTCTCGATCGCGCCGACTTTTTTTTACTCACAAAGATGAAGTCGAGGCGACGTCGGGCACATTCCTCGCCGCGCCGCCGCCATGGAGTCGTGGGATTCGAGCACGCTATCGACGGTCAAGAAGATCCCGCTGCTGACGCACAAGGCGGGCCCCCGGGACGGCGACGCGTGGGTCGCGCGCCTCAAGGAGGAGTACACCGCGCTCATCGGGTACGTGCAGTCGAACAAGGCGAACGACAACGACTGGTTCACCGTGAGCAGCAACAAGGAAGGGACGAAGTGGAGCGGGAAGTGCTGGTACGTCCACGAGCTCGTGAGGTACGAGTTCGCCCTGCAGTTCGAGGTCCCGGTGACGTACCCGGCGACGCCGTTCGAGATCGAGCTCCCGGAGCTGGACGGGAAGACCGCGAAGATGTATAGGGGCGGGAAGGTGTGCCTGACGATTCACTTCAAGCCGCTGTGGGCGAAGAACGCGCCGCACTTTGGGATCGCGCACGCGCTGTGCTTAGGGTTAGCGCCGTGGCTCGCCGCGGAGGTGCCGGCGCTCGTCGAGCGCGGCGTCATCGAGGAGTTCGCGAAGTGATGCGTCGGACCCGCGACCGAACGAAACCAAACGATCGATCTTTCCTCGCGTCGACGACAGTTTTCAGAACGCTCGTCGTCGTCGACCTCGCTCGCCCTCTTCACTCGAACGACGATCAACTCTCCCCCGCGCTCGCTTCCTCGTCGTCGTTCCCCTTCCCCTCGTTCGCTCTCTCCTCCTTCTCTTTCGCCGCGGCCGCCGCCTTCTCCTCCGCGTACGCGCCGATCCTCTCCGCGGCGGCGTCGAAGTCGATAGCCGCCTGTTGCGTCAGAGGGTCCGCGAACATGTCCTCCGCGACTTTGGCGCTAATCGTGAACGTGTCGCACCCCTCCGCGGCGAGCTTCGCGATGTCCGCGACGTTCCTCACGCTCGCGACTAAGATCCTCATGTCCGAATCTAACTTATCCGCGGTCTTTTGCATCTCCACGATCGTCCCGAACCCGTCCCGCCCGGCGTCGTTCATTCGCCCTAAATACGGCGCGACGTAATTCGCCCCCACGGCGGCGGCGAGAACAGCCTGATGCGACGCGTACGCGGCCGTGAGCGTGACTCGGATGCCGTCCGCGACGAGCGCGTTCGCGGCTTTGATCCCGTCGAACGTCGCGGGCACCTTCACGACGATGACGTCCGGGTCGTACTTCGCCAACGCGATGCCGTTTTTCCACATCTCATCCGAGGACTCCCCCCAGGTCTGGACTTGGAACTCCTGGACCGCGTCGTACTCCAGCGCTTGTCTCGCGAGTTCCGTGAGCGCGGCGACGTTGCACTCGCGGCCGTCGCGCTCGAGGATGATCGGGTTCGTCGTCACCCCCGCGAAGATCCCGGACGGGAGCCACTTCGCCCACTCCTCCTCGGACGCGCTGTCTAGGAACAAGCACAGGTTGCCGCTGTAGTCGACGTCCGCGTCGTCGTACACGTCCATCTCTTCGCCGCCGATGTGCGACGCGCGGAGGACGTGCGAGGGAGGTCGCGCGGCGCGAACGCGCGGGCGCGCGAACGCGCGCGCGCGCGACGCCGGCGCGTTCGCGGAGGAGAGACGGACGCGTTGGGCGGTGACGCATCGCGCCGTCATCGCCGTCGCCGCCATCTGTCACGCGTTCGGACCGCGCGTCGAGGGCGTGGCGAATGCGCGTTCGCGCGTGCCTCCGCGTGCGGTGGTTCTCGACGCGAGGCGTGACGCGACGGTCGCTCCGACGACGATGTGTCGCTCGATCTCGTGGAACGCGCGCGCGGGAGTGCGTCCGCGGAGGTATAAGTAGTAGGACGACGCGTTTTGCGATCGACTCGGAAGCTCCAAAACGCGCTCTGCTGCGACCGACGGAAAATCGCCCTGTTCGCGCGGCCCCTCGCACTCCCCCACCGCGCACGCGGGCGTCGGAGCCGCGCGGACGAGACCCGCGACGGGCGCTCCTCCGAACGACCGAACGCTCCGCGCGGGGTTCGACGCGCGCCGATCGTTCCTCGCCCGCGCGGCGTGCGTCGATCGCGCGAGGCTCGACGAGATTTGATTGATTTAGGGTTGGCGAGCGCGCGCGACGACGATGGCGTACAAACAGACCGGCGGGATCGCGCGCATCAAGAACGTCGTCACCGACGGTCTTCGGTACCGGCTCGCGGACGCGCGAGGGGAGGTCTTAGGGCGCTTCGCCGCGTGCGTGTCGCGCGTCCTGCAGGGGAAGGACAAGCCGACGTACGAGCCGCACCGCGCGGAAGGGGACGTCGTCGTCGTCACGAACGCGAAAGACATCGTCCTCACGGGACGCAAGCTGGAGGATAAGAAGTACTACCGGCACACCGGGTACGTCGGGAACTTAGTCACGAGGACGGCGAAGGAGATGATGGAGCGAGAGCCGACGTTTTTGATACGCAAGGCCGTGGAGCGGATGCTGCCGAAGAACAAGCTTCGCAAAGACATGATGAGAAAATTGCGCGTGTTCCCGGGGGAGACGCACGCGTTCGACGACGTCCCGCTCGTGCCGCTGAAGATGCCGCCGAGGGTGATCAGAGCGCGGAAGGTCCCGCGACACACGATGCCGGAGGGGTTCACCCCGTTGAACCCGGTCGCGTTCGCGAAGAACGTCGCGTTGGCGACGAAGAGCAACGACGCGCTCGCGGCGCTCGAGGCGAAAAAAGCCGCGGCGGCGGAGTGGAGACGGGATCCCGCGATGACGAACCCGCCCCCCGCGCACGAGACGGAGCACTCGAGAGCGGGGCGATGATGAATTAGCGAATAGACATAACGATGAAGTCGATTGAAACGAAAGTAATCTAAACAGCGAAAGCATCGTCGCGTTCCGCGCTGCCGATTCGGCGGTTTGTGCATATGGTTCGAGGACTGGCCGCGAACCCTCCCTCTTCTCCTGCTCCGACTTTCGGGCTGGTCAACCGTAGTATTTGTTCGAGTACACGTCCGAATCGCGGCAGTAGTCGTTGTAGTACTGCAGCCGAGAGATCAGCACGAGCGCGCCGACCCACAACATGAAATACCCCATCGATATCAACATGAACCCGACCCAAAGGTTGTACGACGCCGCCGCCATGTTGTCGCACGGCCCGCCCATCGCCCTGAGCGCGTCGTCGACGAAACCGCACGTGAGCATGTTATCCAACGTCGTTTGGATGTCCTTGACGCCGGTCGCGGCGGACGCGCTCGCTTTGTACGTCGTCCATATGTCCGACGGAATTTGCCTGTTCGCGTAACACATCCCTAGGCCGTGAATCGGGTCTGAGGTGGAGGAGAAATCGCACTTGATGCTCGCGGCGTCCGTGGAGAACGTGGACAAGCCCATGGTGTACATCGCCGTTGGGTACCCCGCGGTGCAGTCCGCCTCGGGGTACGCGTACACGACCCCGTCGGCGTCCGCGGTGAGCTTCGTCAGCAAATTCTTCGTGTACGCGTCGCAGACGAACTTGGTGTAGTCTTGAGCGTAAAACGGCGTCGTCCCCGTGCACAACGTCGCCATGCTGATCTTCGCGTACGGTAAGCAGACGTACTTCACGTACTCGTTCGTGCTTGCGTACGTGTCTATTATTTCGTTGATGTAGTTCGCTGCGGTGACGACCTGCTCTCGCGCGGCGTTCGACGCTTCGACCGCGTCCGCAGCCGCCATGCACGGGATGAAATCCGAGAGGTCGGAGTTCGTCGGGTCTATGAGGTACTGCTCGAACGCCCAGCACACGTCGTCCACGAGCGTCGCGACGATGGCCATGAGGCCGAAGATGATCCACGACAATATCAGCATGAGGGAGATGAAGATCGTGAAGAAGATCATGAGGCGGAACAACCCGAAGAAACCGAGCGCCCACATCGTGATGGACAGACCAAAGATCGCGCCCGCGATGATCGTGATGTACAGCCCCGCCGGTTCCAACGACTTGTCGATGAGGTCTTGCATATTTTGCGCTTCTTTCTCGACAGCCTGCGCGGCGGTGACTAAACCGCTCGTCGCGCTACTGACGGAGACGGAGCTCATGGATGCGTCCGCGGACGCGGTGTTCATCGTCGTCTGGATCGTTTTCGCGTCGGTGACGAGAGCCGTCGTTTGTTCGACGAGCGCCGCCGTCAAAGCCGAGGTGTTGTCGATGAGAACCGGGCCCTCCGCGAAGACGAGGAAGGACCCGCAGGCGATGACGATCACGAACATGAACATCGCGATCCGGTTGATCTTCACGTCTCGCTTCGTGAATTTACGCGGCTTGTACGCCTTGTTGCAGCACTTGCAGCACGTCGCGCCGAACAGTCTGGACAAGATGTACACGACGAGCATGAGGATCATGATGACGATCAGAACCAACCCCATGGCGATCCCGGGAATGCCTTGCCCGATGAGGGACATCATGTAATCGTCGTCGGTGATGTCGAAACCGCCATCGTACGTGTCGCCGCCGATCGGGTTGATCCTCGGAAGCCCCGTCGCCGCGGGACCGAGCTTCTCGGCGGTCCCGGTCGCGGTCGAGGTGTACGTCGAAGTCGTCGGCTCCGTCGGTTGAGCCGCCGTCGTGATCGGCGAGGTCGCTTTCACTTGCGTCGCGGTGCCCCACGACGTGCCGATACTCGACGTCCAATCGATAGAATTCACGGTCGTGCTCGCCTGCGTCTGGATAGTGATGACGGTGTTGCGCAGCGCGTTCAACTCGGTGCTCGTAAACGTGGAGGATCCTGTCGCTGGTAATATCGTCGCCGTCACGAACGTCTCCGCGCTCGTCGACAATCCTTTCGTCGTCAAATCAAGGGACACTTGAGACGTCGCGACAGATACACCAGTTGCGCCGTTGAAGATGGTCGCGATATCTGCGGCGAGCGTCGCGGGAACGCTCGTCGGCGTGAACGCCTCGAAGACGAAGTCGACGACGAACTCGGTGTACGTGGCAAGACTTACCGGATTTGGCGCGGAACCGTATGACGTAGGCGCCGGCGGTGTTCGCAAAGAGGGCGGTTGGTTCGTCACCACGAGCGTCTTGATGTTTGCCGGCGTCGTCTGGAAGGAGTTTGTCGGCGTCGTGGCGCAGGTCGTGAACCCGTCGGCTAGACCGTTCGTGTAATGAACATCCGTAGCGGTTGTGCAACCCGTGTTCGCGGCCTTGCACGCTTTCGCTTGCACGTACAACGCATCCCACCACGCGGTGTTGTAGTTGTAAATAGTCGGCGTACACGCGCAAGCGCCCTCGAAAAAGGGCAAGACGTCCACCCAAGCGGGGCCGGTGGGGTTATACACTGAAACCCTGTTCGGCGTAGGCGACGTAGGGCACAGCGCCTCGCAGCACGCTGTGGACGGGCTGCCCGCGGCGTCGTCCACGCACGCGAACAGCGGCGCGGCGGTTTGCTGATCGCACCAAGCCGCACCGGCTGTTCGTGCGCGAGAGTTGGAGAGAAGAGTGGAAGAAGGCTTCAGAAGAGACGACGAGGGGACGGGGTTGAAGGTTCGCGAGAGATCTCTCTCTCTCAGCGACGACGAGCGCGCGTCCCGGCGGCGTGAACGCTCGAAAAACCGCGGGCTCGTTCTCGTAACGTTTTGCTGTGAAGCGTTCACGACGCGCGCGCGTGGGATCGACGCGCGCGCTCGCGACGCGAGCAGTCTCCGCCGTTTCGAGTAGGCCATCACGAAGACGCGTTCAACATTGACGCCGCGGGGTGGTGCGAGAAGGAAAACGAGCGCGCGGAACTCACCGCTTTGCGCGTTCGCGACGTTCGTCGCCGCCGCGAGGAGCCCGAGGGCGAGGACGACGCTGAAGGCGCGCATCGTGCGTCCGAAGCGTTATCGCGCGTTTCGCGCGTTGCCTTTACCCGCGGCCAGCGCCCCGGCTTTTGTAAAAAACACCCGCCATGTCCCCCCGCGGCCCGCGGCCCCTGATTCGCCTGATGACCCCCACCCGATTTTCCACCCGATTTTAGACCCGATTTTGACCCACCCGGTTTTAAAATCGGGTGGGTTCACCCGAATTCGGGTGGGTCGTTGCAAAATCGGGTCTAAAATCGGGTGGGGTGACCCGATTTTGCTACTAGCCCTAATCCCTCTACTAAATCCCTGTGGTGAGTGAGTGTCCACCGTCGACGCTCGGGCGACGAGAACGCGACGCGCGTCGAAGGGATCCTAACAGTAGTGACTAATAATGATAACACGCGCGCGCGCGCGCGCGACCTAACCGCGATTTCACGCCGCTCGCGGCCGCTCACAGCTCCTCAATGAGCTTCTTCTTCGCGGGACCCGATGCGGGCGCGCGCGTCGCCGCCGCAGCCGCCGCCGCCGCGACCGAGGGCGCCGCCGCCGCCGCCGCCGCCGTCTCCCGCCGCGTCTCCGCCTCCCTCATCTCGCGCGCGAGCCACCGCCGCGCGAGCTCGAGCGCGCCTTCCTCGCCTTCCTCGCCTTCTCCCTCGCCCGTCGTCGCCCTCGCGACGTCCCCGGTATCGTCCGTCAGCGCGTTCGCGTAGCACAAGAGGTAAAACGCTTTCCTCTCCACGCGCGCGAGAGACGCGTCTTTCCTCCGCGGCGCCGTCTTCGCCGCCGCTCTCGAAGCGTCCGCGTCTTCCGCGATCGCGGCCTGGACGATCCTGTGCACGTCGCACAGCGCGAGGACGACGGCGCCTCGCCCGCCGCGAACGATGTCGTACACGTCCTGAAGCAGCGCGCCGTCCGCGGCGGTCGCGGCGGCGGCGGCCATCACGCCGTTCGGCGACGCCGCCGCGCGCGCGGCGACGCCGTGCAGCGCGGACGACGCGGTCTCGGGAAGAATGATCGCGGCGGCGTCGCGCGCGTCGCCGCGCGCGTCCTTCCCCGGCGGCCTCCGCGCGCCCGCGGCGAGCGCCGAGGACAGCGAGAGAAGCGACGCCGCCGCGGAGGACGGCGACGACGACCAGTCGCCGTCGTGCGACCGCATCGTGAGCGCGTACGCGGCGAGGACGTCGAGGAGATGCCACTTGAGCGCGCTGTGCGGTTTCACCGGGGTGATGCTCGAGAGCGGCGGGAGCGGCGCGTCCGGCGGCGGCGGCGGGGGCGTCTCCGGCGCGGCGCCGTCGTCGGCGGCGGCGGGCGGCGCCGGCGCGTCGGAGAGCTCGACGATCATCCTTCGCCCGTCCCTCGCGAGTTTGAGCTCCCTCGCGTCCGGGTTACGCCACCACGGCTTCCACGGCTGCACCATGTGCGACAGCTCGCCCGTCGCCGCCGCGCGCTCGAACGCGGCGAGCTCCTCGGGGGTGAGGTCCTCGAGCGAGAGCTCCTCGCCGCGCGACAGCTTCTCTAGATTCGCCTCCGAGAGCGCGCACGCGCCGGGGTCCGGCGCGCCGCCGTCCTCGCCGTCCTCGCCGTCCTCGCCGTCCTCGCCGTCCTCGCCGTCCTCGCCGTCGCGCCCGCCGCCGCGCGGATCCTTCCCGTCCGGCGGGTACGCCCCCGCGGCGAAGTCGTCCTCGTCCTCGCGCTCGTCGTGAAACTTCTTCAGGATCTGCGTCATCTTCCTCTTCTCCTCGTCCTCCACGGTCAACCCTCTCAGCGCGTTCGCGAAATTTTCCCCGTGGAACCCGTCCACGCACCGCGCGTCGTGCGTCTTGTAGCATTCCAGCGCGCAGTACCTCCGCGAGCACCGAGGGCACGTGTACTTCGCGCGAGCGACGTTGCACACGCCGCAGACGAAGACGCCATCGCTCGGTCTCGCGTCGCCGTCCGCGGCGGCGGCCTTCGCGTCGCGAAGGATCGCCGCCGGGTCCGGCGCGCTCATCCCCGCGCCCGATGCATGCGCGATCTGACGACGCGACGCGCGATGGACGAACCCGGGTCGATCGCGTCGACCGCGCCGCCGCGCGCCGTTCGCGAATGAACGAGCGGCGAACGAAAGACACTTACAGTAGTGAAGTTGATTTTCGTCTCGCTTCTGTTCAGTTATTGCTTCTCAAGGTCTACGGCTCTACGCCTCGTTCGCGTCCGTCTCCGGGTCGCCCTCTCTCGCCCACAGCGCGAGCCCCCCTCCCCGCCCCCGCGCGGCGATGCACTTATCGTCCGCGTACACGAACTTAAAGAACGGGTTCGCCCCCGGCTTCGACGCCTTCGCCTTCTCCACGCCGCCGCCGCCGCTCGACGCGCTCTGCTCCGCCGCTTTCACCGCGTCCCACTTCCCGTCGTCGATGTCCACCCCCGCGGGCCCGATCGGGCCTACACCGAGGCTGACGCGCGTGAACGTGAACTCCAGCATCGACAGCGCGTCCCTCCATATGAACGGTCCGTCGAAGAAGAACTTCACGGGGCCGAGGTAGATGCCGTTGCGGATGCGAAGCGCGTCGACGTCGAACGACTGCACCGCGGGAATCGGGAAGTACGACCCCCCGAACCCGGCTTTGTTCAAGTTCGCGGCCACCTTCTTCGTCCCGGAGGTGTACACCAGTCGCCACTTCCCGTTGAGTTTCTCGCCCTCCACCTTGGGTCGCTCGGATTTCTTCATCTTCTCCAGGGAGGAGATGGACGCGTAGACGTCGTCCACGTTCGCGCTTCGGTCCTTCGCCGCCGCGTGGAGCGTCGCGATCGGATCCGGCGCCGCCGCGGGGTCGTCGCTGAGGGATTTCTCCACGAGGCGGTCGACGTCGCAGTACCCTAAGATCCCCGCGTCGTCGTGCCTGAACGCGACCTTCCCGTCCTGGAACACGAGCGACCCGCCTCGTTGCACCAAGAGCTGGTCGTCCGAGGGCGCGAGCTTTTCCCAGTCGCCGATGATCTCGATCATGTTCTTCAGCCGCAACGTCGCGAGCTCAAACGGGCGCTGGTACCCTTTCCCCAGGGTGACGTCCATGAGCTTACGAATCGTCGGGTTGTCGTAGTTCGACCCCTCGTTGAACAGCTGTTTCTTGTACTTGGACCCGAGGTATCCGCCGAACACGGCGCTCAGCGTCCCGGGGGAGCCCACGCCCGCGCACATCACCATGAGCTTCGCCATGCCGCTCACGGGCGGGAGCTTCTCTTCGATCCAGCCGAACTCGCCGCCGGCGCGTCCGAACCCGGGGGCGAACCCGAGCGCGGCGTAGGCCGCCGCGGTGTCGTCCGCGTAGAGCGACTCCAGCGGGAAGTTCGTCCGACGCGCGAACTCTCTCGCGGCGTCGACGGAGCCGATGCCGACGCCGACGACGGTCACGCCCGCGTCGCTCAGCGCGGGGAGGTCGTCCACGAGCTTCTGCGCGAGCTCCCAGCTGTCGAAGTCCGCGAACTGCGTCATGAACGGCACGAGGACGCGGCCTCTCGTCGGGATCACGGAGGACGCGTCCACGGCCTCGCCCGTGGACGCGGACGTCAGCGTGACGCCCTTCAGCGAATCGACGACTTCGAGATGGGACGCGGGCGCCGCGGGCTGTGCGGACGCGACCGCCGCGCGCGCGGAGCGGCACGCGGCGCGCGACTTGGTCGCCTTCGCGGAGCGCGCGGCGAAGCCCGCGACCGGGCTCGAGGTCAGAGCGGGGGCGGACATCGCGCGACGGGGAGCGGATAGTGGAGACGGAGCGGCGAAGCGTCGGTCGTTCCTCCGGTCCTTCCTCCGCCGTTGGCGCGGCCAGCGTGGCAGTCGCACACGCCGACCGATCGCCGACCGACCGCTTTGGGATTTCCCGAGTCGAAAACAGGTTCGTTTTCTTTTTGCGTGTGTCATACTTTCATCGCATCGCCCCACTCTCGGTCCTCCGCCGCGTCCGGGGCGCCGGGTCGTCATGGCCGCCGCCGCGTCCGCGCCGGCGGTGACGCTGTCGTCGCGATGGCACGCGCGACCGCGTCCGCGCGACGCTCCCCATCGCGCGCGCGCGCCGCTTCGTCCGACTCGCGCGACGGCGCCGCGGCCGTCGCGTCTCGTCGTTCGCTCGAGCGCGACCCGCGGAGGAGGCGCGACGACGACGCCGTCCCCGGCCGCCGCACTCCTGCCCGCCGCGCCGATGACGCAGCTCGCCGCCGCGATCGCGACGACGCCCGCGAAATCATCGCCGTGGCTGTCCACGTTCCTCCCCGGCGGAACCGGATTCGCCGTCGCGGCGTCGCTCTTCGCCGCGAGCGCGCTCGCGGTCCTGACCGCGTGCGTCGCGGGCTTCCTCGTCGCCATTCGAGAGATGGTGCGCGCGTGTAGGGAAGCGACGATCGCGTCTCGAGCGGTGTCCGAGTGCGCGCAGAGCATCAACGTCGCGTGCGCGGCGCTGCAAGTCACGCTGACGACCGCGGACGACGTGCTGGACGGCGTCGCGGGCGCCACGAAATCCACCGCGAGCGTCATCGAGTCCGCGACGAGAGAGGTCGGCGTCTTACAACGCCGACTCACGGACCTCCCGAACACCGCGAGTCGCACGCTGATGGAGGCGATCACGCGGCAGTACGACGGCGACGCGAAGGCGAGTGGGGGGAAGGAGGGCGGGAAGGGCGTTCAAGGGAACGCGCGGGCGGGGGAGACGCGAATCGAGATCGGGAAAGTCATCGCCGGCGAACGCGCGGGCGCGCGGTGGGTCAACGGCGCGCCCGGGTGCGGGTTCACGTTCTCGCGGGGGAATAAGTTCAGGGTCGGGGAGTACTGCGCGGTGCCGCGGACGGATAACTCGTACACCTGGGGGGTCATCGAGCTGAACGATTTAGATTACTCCGCGGAGCTGAGCGAGGACGGGGAAGGGATGAACTGCGAGTGGCCGCCCCCGTACCCTGACCGGTGCGAGCTTCCTTCCGCGGACGAGAGAGATATCATGGCGTCGCAAGACGCGGCGGGGAACACTGGGATTGGCGCGTGGTTCGACGACGCGATCGTCAGCGCGTTAGGCGCGGAGAAGGCGGACAAAGTCGAAGGGTTCCTGCGCGTCGCCACCGGGTTGACGCCGATCGAAGAGAGCGAATACAAGGTCGTCGTGGAGCTGGATAACTACGCGTACAGCTTCAAGATCATGAACGCGGGGGACCTGGGGAAGCGAATATTACCTTGAGGTATCGCGGTCGCGCGAATAGTAGCCTACAGAACGCTCTTATTAACCTTATTTCTCAATCGAGATCGAACGGCTCGTCGTCGTCGCCCGCGTCTTCTTCGCGCGTCGCCGCCGCCGCCGCCCTCTCCACCGGCGCGTCGACGTCGATCCCGACCGCGGCGAGACGTTTCGTCGCGCCGTCCGCCGCGATCTCCTCCTCCGATCTCTGTTCCGCCTTTCGCGCCTCCGCGGCCGCGGCCTCGGCGGCGCGGAACGTCGCCATCGCGTCGTCGAACCCTTCCACGTCGCTCTCCGTCCACGTCCCTCCGCCGACGCCGCTCAAGACGTCCGCGTGCTCGGTCGCGCGCACCCGCGACCGGTCCACCGCCGCGGACGTCGCGACCGCGTGCGATTTCATTCCCGCGAGTAAGACGCCGCGTGCGTCGTTTTTAAACGCGTCGTCGCTCAGGAGGTGCGGCTGCAGCGTCGCCAAACACGCGTGGTAGGTTGCAAACGCGGAGGACGACGACGCCGTCGACGCGAGCGCGGCGGCGGCGGCGCGGCGGACGTCGTCCGCGCTGTCGTCCAGACGCGCCCTCAGCGCGGTGACCACCCTGACGACCGTCTCGATCGCGATCGCGCACGTCTCGTCGTGGCGCTCGACGAGCGCGCGCGTCACCTCGATCGCGTCGCGACGGACGGGCGCGGGCGCGTCGACGCGAGACATCGCGTCGGACAACGCGACGGACGCGTCGCGCGCCGCCGCCGCCGCCGCGGACGACGCGCACGCCCCGGGTCGCAACGCCGCGAGCGACGCCGCGAGCGCGTCGCGAGCGATGCCGCCGGGGACGCACGCGTCCGCGGCCGCCGCCCTCAGAGCCGCGCCGAGGAGCAGCGCAACGTCGCCGTCGGATAACGCCGCGGACGTCGACGGCCGCGCGATGAACGGAAACGACAGCAACCGTTCTCGCACGTCCGCCCCGGCCGCGCGCTCCGCGACGAGCGCGGAGAGCTGAACGAGCGCGGAGGTCTCCTCCGGGGACGGCGTCCCGGGCGCTT
This sequence comes from Micromonas pusilla CCMP1545, assembly GCF_000151265.4. Taxonomy (NCBI): domain Eukaryota; kingdom Viridiplantae; phylum Chlorophyta; class Mamiellophyceae; order Mamiellales; family Mamiellaceae; genus Micromonas; species Micromonas pusilla. The sequence continues at coordinate 716,753 of NW_003315893.1, read as the reverse complement.
CCGCGGCGGCGGCGAGGACCGCCGCGTCCGCGGGCTTCCACCCTTTCGGGGGAAGGCTTCGGAGCGGCGTCAGAAGCGCCCCGCGCGCGGACGCGACGAGCGCCGACGCGTCCGCGTGTCCTCCCGCGCTCGCGAGCGCGCTCAGCGCCCGCCGCATCGCCGCCGCGGCCTTGTCCCCGGCGTCGTCCACGTCGATCGCGCCTCGCGCGGCGACCGCGGCCGCGCTGGAAGCCAACGGCGTCCGCTCCACGCCCTCGCCGCCGCCGAGACGAATCGCGACGCCGACGAGCGCCGCGACGCGGTCGCTCCACGTCCCGCTCTTCTCCGCCGCGCACGTCTCCACGACGCCGCACACGGCCGCTCGAAGCGACGTGTCCGCGCTCCCGACGAGTTCGGGGTCGGACAGCGCGTCGAGGACGACGGAGACGAGCGGAGTGCCCGTGGCGTCGTCCGTCGCCGCCATGGCGTCCGCGGACGCGCCGGCTAAACACGCTGCCAACACGCGAGCCGCGCCCGTTCGCGTCGCGGTGTCGTTCGTCGCGCCGAGCTTCTCGACGAGCACGGAGAGCCACTCTTTCGGGGCCACGAAGCGGCCTAAGAGTTTCCCGCAGTCGCGGACGTTCTCGCTGACGTTATCGTCCGCGCTCGCGACGACGAACGACGCGCAGAGCTGCGCGCAGTGTTGCGTCGCGTTCTCTTCCAGGTACACCATCATCGTCCGAAGCAACGTCGCGGCTTTACCTCGGAGTTCCGTCTGCCAGGACGACATCTCGCCGATCACCGGGTTCACGACCGCGCTGAAGTTGTTCTTCACCAAAATCCGCGACCCTAACCGCGGCCGCGTCGTGAACGGCGGCGGCAAAACGAGCGCGTCGTCGCCGGCGCCGTACGCCGCCTCCCCGCCGAAATGTTCCGGCATGTACGCCATCGTGCTCTTCAAGTCATTCTCGTGCTCTCGCTCGTACTGCGCGCCGAGCTTATCCATCAACTCCATCGCGTCCTCCTGCACGACGCTCGCCTCGTCCGTCAGCGCGGACATGACGTACGGAAGCAGCCTGCTCTCGTGGTCTGTCCGCTCCGTGAGCGTCGTCATCCAGTCGCCGACGGTGCGAATAAACTCTCTCCGCACGTGCACGGCGCCGTCGGTAGCGAGCTTCCCGAAGTAGTTCACCTTCTGGTCGTCGCCGTAGAACGCCTTGATGGGCACGAGGTTCGGGTGCTTAAACGCGACGAGGTCCAGAATCGTCTCGTGCGCGCTGCAGTGCATCAACACTCGAAGCGCCTTCAACGTCTCCACGCGCACCCTCGCGCGTTTGTGCGTCAAGTTCGGCGTGAACGTCCACGCGAGCTTCTTCGCGATCGGCTGCAGCCGTCGCCCCAAGTGCGTCACGAGCTGCTCGAGGCACGCGCACGCCTGAACGACGACGTCCACGTGTTTATCCTCGCACGTAAACTCCAGCACTTCCGCTACGTCGGACGCGTACGCCGCGATCCCCGTCCCCGCGTCGCGCGTCGCGCTCGTCAACAGCGCGTGCGCGGACGCGCGAATCTCCTCCGCGGGCTCCGATGGGTCCTTCCCGTCCGTCGCGAGCGGGCCTAAGCGATCGCGCAGGACGGGGATGAGATACGGGAGGAGGTCCAAGGTGACGTCTTCGCCGCCGCGCGCGACGAGCGCCGCGAGCGCGTCCACCGCGGCTTCGCGGCACTGCTCGCTGACGTCTTCGAACCGTCGCAGGAGCGGCTTGGCGAGGATCGACGCCGCGGCGTCCGCGAGGAGCTTCGGGGACGCGGTGTCGATCACGCGACGGATCGCGCGGAGCGCGCGGAGGCGCCCGGCCGCGGACCCCTGCGCGTCCGCGAGCGCGTTCAGATCGCGCGCGATCGCGGCGCCGAGCTCGTCCGCCGTCTCGAACGCGCGCGTCGTCGGCGCGCGAGATTCGGCGAGCGCGGCGTCGTCCGCGTCGGCGGGCGCGGCCGACGACGACGACGACGACGACGCGCACGCGGAGCCGCGCGTTCGAGACGGCGCGACGGGGAGGTCGCGCGCGCGCTCGGACGGCTTGGGCGACTTTGAACCGGCGGACGCGGAATTGTTGGCGCGGTTCGAGGACGACGGCGAGGCGGAGCCGCGGTCGGACGCGCCCCTGATGAGCGCCTTGGCGCGCGCGGCGTGCTGCGACGGCGCGGTCTTCGCCTTCAGGGACGCCCATATCGCGTCCACGGACGAGTCCCCGCCGTCCACGCCGCCCATCGTCGCGGGGGCAGCGCGCGGATCTGTGGTCGGGGTGCCCGAACCGTTGACTCGTCTGTTCAGGTGCGTTCTGTACAAAAGTTTTTCACCCATCGCCCGGTTTCAACACTTGATCGCAACCCCTTTCAACTGACCGGAGAACTGTTTTTGTATGGAATGGCCCTGGACTCGTCGCGAGAGCGCGCGCCACGTCTTCGACATTGTATATCGACACGATGAGCGCGTTGACGCACGCGTTCGCCGCCCCGCCCGGGGCCACGCTCGCCCCCGCGCGTCGTGGCACCCGCGCCCGCGCGAGGCGCGTCGCGATCCCGCGCGCGTCTTCCTCCGGGATCTCCAAGCCCGAGGGGTGGACGCCGCCCACGCCGCAGAAGTTCACCGTCTCGGAAGGCCGCCTCGGCACCGTCGCGCACTCCGCGATCCCGCTCGTGCTTCGCGCGGGCACGGGCGCGCTCATCAACGGCTGGTCGCCCTCGCTCGTGGACGACGACGACGCCAGCGTGTACTCCATCGCGCGCGTCGCGGGGAAGCGCCTCGCGGAGGCGTCCGAGCTCGGCCCGCGCCCGGCGACGCCGATCGAGGTGTTCGAGTACGAGGGCAGTCCGTACTGCCGCAAGGTGCGCGAGGCCGCGGCGGTGCTCGATCTGGACGTCCTCTACAGGCCGTGCCCGAGCGGGGAGGCGTTCTACCGCCCCGCCGCGAAGGCCGAGGGCGCGAAGACGTTCCCGTACATGAAAGACGCGAACACCGGAGCCGCGATGACGGAGAGCGACGACATCGTGGAGTATTTGTTCCGCAACTACGGCCCGCGCGCCGGCGACCCCGACGTCGACGACATGGACGCGACGACGCTCGGCGTGCCGTTCATGCTCCGCCGCGGCGGGATCACGAACCTGACGTGCTACGCCGCGGCTCTCGCGCGGTTGAAGGGCCTGAAAGCGCGTCCGTCGCGCGCGGCGGCGGCGGCGGCGGCGGGAACCCCCGTCGAGCCGCTCGCGCTGTGGACGTACGAGGCGAGTCCGTTCACGAAGGAGGTGCGGGAGGTCCTGACCGAGCTCGCGATCCCGCACGTGGTGAGGTACTGCCCGCGAGGGAGCGCGAAGCGGGACGAGCTCATCGCGAAGACGGGGACGTTTCAGGTGCCGTTCTTGGAGGATCCGAACACGGGCGTGGAGATGTTCGAGTCGGCGGCGATGGTGGAGTACCTGGAGGCGACGTACGCGCTGTGATGTGAGCTTGATCTGTCAGGTAGCTATTGATTCGCGATCAAATATCGAGTCGCGATCAAATATTCGCGATGAAATGTCGACATTCGCGATGAAATGTCGATTCGCGATCAACCGAGAATCCAATCTCCGTTCAGATCTCGCGGCGCGCTCCGACGCAACGCGCTGATCGCCGGCGCTCTCCGACCGCGCGAGTCCCCTCGCCCGTTCTCGAGCCATGTCCTCCTCCGACGAAGCCGACGCCCCCGTTTCCGCGGCCGAGGAGGCTTTTGTGCAGCGACAGAACGCCGCGGTGAAACGCTTGAACGCGCTGGGCATCGCCCTGGTTCGCGGCATCGACGAGGACGCCGCCTCGCCCGGCGAGGAGGAGGTCGCCGCCTGTCGGATCCTGGTGATCACCAAGGAACGCGCGGCGGCCATCGAGGCTGCGCAGAAATTCGCCATGGGGCGCGACGGATCCGACAGCGACAGCGACGACGACGGCGGGTTCGTGATGTTCGACACGTCGACCGGAAACGCCGTCGTCGCCGGCATCGCCGATGCCGTCGCGCGCGCCGTCGCGCGGACGTCGAAGCCCGCGAGGTTCGACCACCTGCTCGCGTTGACGTACGCGCTGCAACAGGAAGATACGTGGGCGCGCGACAACGAGATGTGGGAAGACGGGGACGAGATGCAGTCCGCGTGCGCGAAGCTCGCCGCCGCGTGGGAAGAAGCTCCTCGGGGAGAGCACCAACGAGCAGCTCGGGTGCGACGAGGAGTTCACGCGCCCGGGGACGGAGGCTCTGCTCGAGGATTTCGGGAAGATGCTCGAGAGCGTCGGGGGGGACACGGACGTGTCGTACCCGTTCGACTGGAAGCCGTGAATCGAACGCGCTCCTCTGTCGTTTAATTCGCCGCGCGCGCGAGACGAGCACGAGCACGAACGAAGAAGAAACGACGAAAGAAACGACGTTTGATTCGCATGAACGCGCGCGACGCGCGCGCGACTCGTTGAAATACACGCTGCACGGCACGCGTACGCATCAGTACTCTCATCGCGCGTCCGTCCGTCGTCGAGGCCGCTAGCTCGAACGGCTCTCGGTCCACCTCGCTGCGGCCCACCGCGCGACCGCCGTGAAGAGCACGCCGGACCCGATCGCGAGCGCCGCCGTCTCTGCCTCCAGAACGTCCGCCTCGAGCAACGCTCTCCCGTCCGCGAGCGCGCGCTCGATCCCTTCCCCGCCGTCGAGCAGCTCGCGCACGTACGCGCCCACGGCGCCGTACAGCGCGCTCCACGGCGCGGATCCGAGCGCGGTGCCCGCGACGTACGGCGCGAACGGCGTCCGCGCGAGACCGAAGAGATACGAAGACGCGGAGAACGGATGCGGCGTCGACCTGTACAACGCGATGAGCGCCGTTTGCTCCGTCGGCGTGGCGGACGCGAGCCGCGCCTGGATCGTCTTCCACCGCGCCGCGAACGCGTTCGCGTCCTCCTTCTCGTCGTCCGCGCCGCCCTGCTCCACCTCTTCTTTCACGACGGCGCGCGCGAACGCGGCGCCGGCGCCGCGCGCGACGCCGTATGACGCCGACGCCGCGGCGACGTACCCGAGGAGACACGCGCCGGCGCCGCACGTCGGCCCCAGCAGCGCGCCGGACAAGAGCGCGAACGGCTGCGTGGGGACCAGCGGGAGCATCTCCGCGAGGATGAGGAGCAGGAGCCACGCCGGGGTGGACTTCCACCGCGGCGCCGCGTCGATCGCGGCGAAGACGTCGCGCGCGACGTCGAGAACGCTCGCGGCGCTCGCGGCGTCGGACGCGTCGACGACGACGGCGTCCGCGCCCGTCGCCGCCGCGAGCGCGGCGGACGCGGTCGCGAAGGTCGTGAACGCGGCGACGGACGCGGCGGCGGCGGAGAGCGACGCCGAGGACGACCCGCGGTCGCGCGAGCTGACGTCGGTCGTGGACGTTTCAGCAATCGCTGACATCTCATCAGATGACGTTTCGTCGCCGTCGGACGCGCGAGATCGCGCGAAGGACGACGAAGGACGCGACGTCGCGCGCGCGCCGTGGGATCGGATCGCGCGACGGAACGAGGTTGCTCGCGCGCAGACCGCCCGCGTCGCCGTCGACGACATGCCGCGCGGCCGCCGGGCGCGACCGGCTCTGTCGACAGCTCGTAGCTCGAGAGGACCGAATATTCCGTGCGAACAATCCGAGATCTCCGGTGAAAAGGTTTTTGATCGGTGCGTTGAACGTCATGATCCACGAAGTGGGTCGATTCCATCGATGAACGAGGGTCAAGCGGAAAAGGGTTTGGCGCGCGATCGCGCCGACGGCTCTTCTCGCCCGAGAGAGAGCTTCTTCGCCCCGGCCGCCACTGCCCGAGCGCACGCCGCGCATCGCGTCGCAACACAGGATGTCCATGGCGGCCTCCGTCACGTTTTCCGGCGCGCTCGCGAACGCGGCGCGCCGAAACGCCGCGCCGAAGAAGCGACGCCAACGTGCGTCCCGTCCCGCGCGCGCCCTCGTCGCGCGCCTCTCGCTCGAAGAAGAATCGGAGGGTCGCGCCGGATGGCTCTCCGCGCGATTCTCGCTCGCTCGTCGTCTCACCCCGCCGCGCCCCCGCCGTCCTCCCCCACCCCATCTCCGACGACAGTCACCGCGATCCGAGCGGCGTCCGCGGCGAAACCCGCGCCCGCGTCGTCCCCCGCGGGGGGCGCGTACGCCCTCGAGCTCGAGGTCGGCCTCGACGCCGTGCGCATGGCGTCCACGCTGTGCGAGGAAGTCCAAGCGCAGCTCATGCGACAGGACGAGACCGCGGACACGAAGGACGACCGGTCGCTCGTGACGCTCGCGGACTACGCCGCGCAGGCGATCATCGCGTGGCGGATCCAGCAAGAGTGGCCGGACTTCACGATGGTGGGCGAAGAAGACGCGGAGGCGCTGACGGAGGGCGGCGAAGGCGGCGCGCAGACGCTCGAAAAGATCACCGCGCTCGTGAACAAGACGCTCGCGAAGCACAAGGGCGACGCCGCGCCCACGCTGTCCTCCACGGAGATCGTCGCCGCGATCAACAAGGGCGGCGGGAAGGGCGGGAAAGGCCGCCACTGGATCTTGGACCCCGTCGACGGCACGCTCGGGTTCGTGCGCGGGGACCAGTACGCGATCGCGTTGGCGCTCATGGAGGACGGCGACCTCAAGGTTGGCGTGATGGGGTGCCCGAACATGCCCAAGACGGGCGAAGTCTTGGAGTACGACTCGTCGTACACGTACGGGTTCTCGCCGTCGATGGTGACGAAGATGCTCGCGGGCGAGTCCGTGGGGTGGTACAAGGGCTGCATCTTCGCCGCGGTGAAGGGCCGAGGGTGCACGGTGGAGCCGTGCGACGCGAGGATCAAAGCCGCGCCGACGCCGGTGACGGTGTCGGACGCGTTCGACCCCGTCAGCGCGAAGTTTTGCGAGCCGGTCATGAAGGCGAACAGCTCGCAGGGGTTCACCGCGTCCGTGGCGGATAACCTCGGGATCGCGTCGAAACCGCTGAGGGTGTACTCGCAGGTGAAGTACGGCAGCGTCGCGCGCGCGGACGCGGACGTCTTCATGAAGTTTCCGAAAGCCGGGTACAAGGAGAAAATTTGGGACCACGCCGCGGGGGTGATCATCGTCGAAGAAGCGGGCGGGAAGGTGACGGACGCGGGCGGCGCGCCGCTGGACTGGGCGGGGGGGCGGTACCTCGACACGTTAGATCGCGGGATCGTCGCCACGAGCGCGGCGCTGCACGAGCGGCTCATGGACGCCGTGTCTAAGAGTTGGTCGTCGTCGCAGTTGTGAGAGACGCGTTTATTTTTTTCGCGTCAGGGGGGGTCGTGATTCTTTCGGAGGGGGTGCCGCGCGCGAGGGCACCCCGGTTCGCGCGCTTGTAACACGAACGTATAAGAAGTGTTTTATTTTTGTATCCATCGTGCTCCGTGTCTTATTAATAAGCAACACCGACGCCCCCGCGCACGTTGCGGCTCTCCTAGTAAATCAGAAGACGCCGCGGCAGCCGTCCTCCATCCTCCATCCGCCGCCGTCTCTTCTTCTCTCGCCTCCTCTCCGCCAAAAAGTACGTCGTCGTCGTCGTCGTCTTTCGTCGACGCGTACACCCCCTCGATTCTCGATGATCCTCGTCGCGACCGAGATGATTTAATACACGAGCTCGGACGGATCCTCGATGACCGCCTTCAACGTCTTCAAGAACTCGGCGGCGACGTCGCCGTTGATGTGCCTGTGATCCGCGGTGAGGTTCACCGTCATCAGCGTCTTGATGCCGATCATCCCGTTCACGGGAACCACCGTCGGCTTACCCGCGCCGACGGCCAAGATGGCGCCCTGCCCCGGAGGCAAGATGGCGTCGAACGCGTCCACGCCAAACATCCCGAGGTTCGAGATCGTGAAGTTCCCGCCGGCGTAATCCGCCGGAGAGAGCCCGGCGCCGCGCGCCTTCTTCACGAGATCCTTCCACACCCTGCCAATCTCGTACACGTCCGTCCCCGCGGTGTCCGCGAGCACGGGCGTGATGAGACCACTCTCGAGCGCGACCGCGACGGCGATGTTCACCTTATCGTTGTACACCACCGCGTCTCCGGCGGGCACCGGCGACGCGTACATGATCGGGTGCTGCGCGAGCGCGACGCCGACGGCTTTCGCGAGGAGCGCCGTCATCGTCACGCCCTTGGGCTTGACCTTCTTGTACAGCGCGTCGAGCTCGTCCGTGCACATGCTCATCGCGATCCTGGACACCGGCACCTGGAGGCTCGGCATCATGTTCTTCGCGACAGCCTTTTGCATGCCGCTGAGCGGGGTCTGCGCGCCCGCCGGCGCCGGGAGCGGCGCGGGGGGCGCCGACGCCGCCGACGGCGCCGCCGCCGCCGCGGGCGCCGTCGCCGCCGCCTTCTTCGGCGCCGTGGACGACGGCACCCCCGCCTTAGACTCCACGTCCCCGGCGGTGATGCGCCCGTTCAGACCGCTGCCCGCGACGGTGGCGAGGTCCACCTTGAGCTTCTTCGCGAGCTTCTTCGCGTACGGCGTCGCGATGATGCGGCCGTCGGGGCGGCCGGCGACGGGCGCGGCCGCGGCCGGCGCCGGCGCAGGCGCGGGCGCGGGCGCCGCCGCGACGGGGGCCGGGGGCGGGGGCGGGGGGGCCGCGGGCGCGGGCTCCGGGGCCGCGGGCGCGGGCGCCGCCGCGGGCGCGGCGCCGCCGCCCGCGGCAGCGGCCATCGCCTTGGCCTGGTCGATCTCCCCTTCCGTCTCCGCGACGTACGCGATCGGCGCGCCGACGGTCGCCATCTCGCCGTCCTCGACCGCGATGTACGCGAGGTAGCCGTCGTAGAACGTCTCGACGTCCATGTCCGCCTTGTCGGACTCGACGACGACGACGGCTTCGCCCTTGGAGATGGAGTCGCCCTCGCCCTTGAGCCAGCTGACGATCTTGCCCTCGGTCATCGTGGACGACAGCGCGGGCATGTGGATCTCCTTCACCTCCGCTCTCGTGACGACGGATCGGGATCCGGCGCGGACGACCTTCTTCGCGGTCATCGCGCGCGCGTTGCCGCGGAACGCGGATCGCGTCGCGGAGAGCGGCGCGGTGACGATGGAGGCGCTCATCGTTCGCGTGGAGGACGCGCTGCTTTTCTTCGCTGTCGAGAGTCGCCGACCGGTGAGGGAACGGACGAGCGCGCCGCCGTGTGAGGAGGAGCGCGGCGGGGAGCGATGCGTGATCGACGGAGCGAAAACGGTCGCGAGGATCACGACGTTCGCGCGCGGAACAGTGGCGCGAGCGTCGCGCGTCGGAGGAGACGGACGACCGCGGCGACTGTCTGGCTCCTGTCGTCCGTCCTTAGCCGAAACCGACGGTGCAGATAAGGTTTTCGCGTTGTATGCGCAGTTAGTCTGCATTTTTTTCGATGAAAAAAGCGCGGAGCGCGCGTAAGCAACTGATGAGAAGTTCATCACTGATTTTTCAACCGTTCGGTCAGCGAAACGCTCACTCCGCGCAGCGTTCCCCCGACACGCGGCCCGCGCGCGCAGTCGTCGTCGCGCGGCACGCGCGCGCGAACACACGCCGGCTCGGGGGCGTTCAGAGATCACCTCGAGAGACTCGAGTCCCGCGAGAGACGCGACCCGCGCCCGACGACGCGCGCGTCGCCGCGTCAGCGCGGTCAATCCATCGAATCCGTCGTCGTCGTCGAAAGTCGTCGAGCGTCGACGATGGACGGCACGAAGCGCTCGTCGAACAAGTCCGCGACGATGTCCGAGACGAAGCTGACGTCGTCCGCGCGCGGGAGGAAGACGTCGTCGTCGCCGACGTCGTCCACGGCGACGAGGACGAAGAGCGCGTCGGGAGGGAGCGGACGGTCCTCCGCGTCGGGAGCCAGATCCTCCGACTCGGGCGCGCCTCGCCTCGCGAAGTCGTCCTCCGCCGCCTCGAAGAAGGCGTCGACGAGCGGCAGAGGCAAAGTCCCGCTCGGAAAACTTCTGTCCATCCCGGAAAAGCGCGAGCGAGGGATCATCACGGAAGAGAGCGAGAAAGAGAACGCGCCCAAGCCGAGACCGCGAAGACCGAGGCCGGACGACCCCGCACGAGGTGCGTTCTATACACTGGTCCCCACGACCGCGTCGGCGTGGTGAACGCCGATCCTTAAGGACTTTGCCCGGCGCGTCTCTCCGTCCAGGGTCCCTCGCTTTCGATCCTCGCCCTCGACGCCTTTCAACTCCGCTTCTGACGCCTTTGAACTCCACCCCGCCGCATCCGCCGCGCGCGCGTCGACGTCCGAAGCCTCGGCGCGGCGCGCGACCGCCGCCGCTTCCGCCGCCGCCGCGCACGGGGTCCCGCCGTCGCGCGTGCGCGAGCTCGAGCGCGCGATGCGCGCGGAGATCAAGGCGATGCACTCGGTGTCCAAGAGCGGACGGGAGCGCCTCGTGGACGCGTTGAAGGAGTACGACTACGGGAACGGCGGCGAGGTGACGTGGATCGACTTCCAAGACGCGTGGAGAGCGCTCGGGTTGGAACTCACCGAGGCGGAGTGCCGCGCGTTCGCGTCGCGGAACGGCGCGGACGCCGCGGGGGACTTCATCGACGTGGGCGCGTTCGTGGAAAGCGTCTCGAGAGGCCCCGCGAGGGCGCAAGCGGAGGCGCCCGTGTGCAAGGGCTACCCCGTGACGGACGACGACTTCGCGAAGAAGATCGTCTACCCGCGGTGCCGGAAAGGCGTGCTCGCGCCGTCGGACTTTACCCCCGCGCTCGCGGACCGATCCACGATGGAGCCGGACGCGCGTCTGGAGCTAAACTTCGTGTACGGGTACGACGGCGTCGTCGCGAACGCGCCGAATCTGTTCTACGTCAACGCGGGGACGAGGACCTCCGTCTCCGTCGCGTACTTCGCCGCCGCCGTGGGCGTCGTGTACGACGACAAGAGGGACAAGCAAAGTCACTTCTTGGGGCACACGAACGACATCACGTGCATGGCGATATGCGAAGCGGAGGTGACGCATCGCGAGGTGAGGTACCCGGAGAACGCGCTGATCGCGACCGGGCAGAAGAAGGCGCTCGAGGACCACGACAACGAGGAGATTGAAACGCCGTACGTGAGCGTTTGGGACGCGCGGACGTGCACGGAGGCTGCGAGGGTGCGCCTGCCGCGCGACGCGAGGCAAGTCGCCGCGTGCGCGTTCTCCCCCGACGGCCGGCTGCTCGTCACCGTCGGGTGCGATAACAGCCACACCGTCATGGTGTGGGACTGGCGCGTCGCGCACTGCGCGGCGCTCACCGGCGCGCGAGGGAAGCGCGGGAAACCCGCCGGGTTGATCGCCCAGGGCGCGGGGTTCAAAGAGCGCCCCGTCGGCGTCTTCGGCGTGAAGTTCGACCCGTGGGCGCACCCGGGGCGCGCGCGGTTCGCGACGTACGGAAAGAAACATCTCAAGGTGTGGACGTGCGACGCGAACGACGAGAGCGAGTGGCGATCCGTCGCGCAGAGCTTTGGCGAGTTTGGCGTCGACGACGTCGCCGCGGTTGAGTTTTTGTGCCCGCCCGGGTTTGGGGAGTACGAGGACGACTTTGAAAACGAAGACGGCGCGGAGGACTCCCGCAGCGGCGGCGGCGGCGGCGGGGAGTGGTTCGGGCGGTTCGGGAGGGACGACGAGAGCGTGAAAGAACCACCCGAGGGCGCGATCGTGACCGGGATGCCGGACGGATCCCTGCTCGTGTGGCGGGAAGGACGCGCGGTGAGACGCGTCAAGGCGCACGGGCGAGGGAAAAAGACGATTCAGCCGGACGGAAGCGTCGCGTTCGGCGGCGGCGTCCGCGCGCTTCGTTTACGCGACGACGGGTTAACGCTGCTGACCGGCGGCGCGGACGGCGTCGTGATGTCCTGGGACGCGCGCGAGAACACGATCGGGGACGTCGTGTGCGAGCCCACGAAGCTCGAGTCGACGGCGACGGCGAGCGGCGCGGATTCGATCCCCGCGATTCGCTCGATCGATTGCCACCCCGGCTCGGACGTCTTCGTCGTCGGCACGGACAAGTGCGACGTGTGGGAGGTCGACGGGATCAACGCCAGGGTGATAATGAAAGCCCCCGCGCCTTTGGGCAACTTGCGCGGCGCGTGCTGGCACCACGGCACCCCGAACGTGTTCATCACCGCCGCCGGCTCTGGCGACGTCTTCTGGTGGGACGCGGCGAACACGGTGGTCGCTCGAGGGACGAACGTCGGGTTCACAGCGCGGACGGTCGCGTGCACGCACAACGCGCTCGCGCCGTTCATGTCCATGGCGGACCGCGCGCAGGCGAGGGCGGACGGGACGCTGCCGGACCGCTCGCATCACGTCGCGATCGGCGGCGGCGGCGGCGAGCTCTGCGTGTTGGACGAACGCGATCTCCGCGTCGTCTTCCACGACTGCGCGCGGAAAGCCGGCGTCGAGGACGTCAAGTACTCCCCGGACGACACGAAGCTCGCGGTGTCGTCGCGCGACGCGATGATCGATGTGTACGCCGTCCGAGGGAAGAACGAGACGTACCAGCGCGTGTTTCGGCTGCGGGGGCACTCCGCGGCGGTGAGGCACGTGGACTGGTCCGTTGACTCTCGCGCGCTCGGGTCGGACGGCGCGGACTACGAGCTTCTGCACTGGGACGCGTCCACGGGGAAGCAGCTCACGAGCGCGACGAACGACGTGCGATGGCACACGTGGACCAGGGTGTTGGGGTTTCCCGTCATGGGTCTGTGGCCGCCCGGGAGCGACGGCACGGACGTCAACGCGGCTTCGAGGGACCCGAAGGGGGAGCTCCTCGCCACCGCGGACGACGCCGGCGTCGTCAAGTTGTTTGCCTACCCGTGCGTCGTCGAGGACGCGCCGCACAGGAGGAGCGTCGGGCACGCGTCACACGTCATGGGCGTGGCGTTCTCTCCGTGCGGGAATCGGCTGCTGAGCGTCGGCGGGACGGACCGGTGCGTGTTTCAGTACGACGTCGTTCGGAAGCCGCCGCCGCCGCCGCGAGCGGCGTCGCCGGAGAAGGAGTGGCTTCCCATGGACGCGAAGAATAAGACGTACGGGTGGCGGCGACCGGACGTGCCCCCGAGCGAGCTGTACGAGAGGTAGTATTACTAGTACTGTGTATGTCGTTAACATCTTATTCGCCGTCGTCGCTCGACGCTCGGTCGTCCTCAAACGCGTCGCGCGCTGAAAATCTCGGGGGTTCGAACAGACTGTACTGGAGCTCCGAGAAGGCGGTAAGTAATCCGCGGCCTCTCCTCGCGCCGTCGACGCATTGGCTCGGGCGCGTCGTGGCGGACCGCGCGGCGTCGCGGTTCCGTCGCGATGCCGCCGAAGAAGAGCAAAGACGCGATGCGCGCCGCGGGGCGGGAGAAGCTCGAGGCGTTCAAGAGGAAGAAGGCCGCGGCGAAGGCGGGCGGCGGGTCGAACGTCTCCTCGTCCGACGATGTCGCGCCCGAGTCGTTCGCGGCGCCGTCGCCGCCGCCGATGCCGTCGCCGCCGCGCGAGGCGCCGCCGCCGTCGTTCATCGGCGTCGACGCGTCGCCCGGGACGCCGCCGCCGCCCGCGCGCGCGTGGGTCGCCGCGTCCGGTCCGCTGTTCGCGTCGCCGGCGCCCGCTCGCGTCCAGGACGCCGACGCGACGACGACGACGGCGACGACGACGGCGACGGCGGCGACCGCGACGTGCGAGCCTATTCCCTCGCCGCTCGCGGGTCCGCCGCCGTTCCCGCCGTCGCCCGCGCGCGAGGCGTTCGCGGACGCGTCCGCGAACGACGCCGCGGTCGCGCGCGGGCGAAGCGTCGAGAGCCGTCCGCCTCAGATCCTCCTCGACGAAAACGAGGCGAGGCGACGGTCAGAGGACGTCACCGAGGTGTTCCGGTCGTTATCGCCGACGCCAGAGGCGGTCACGTCGCCGCCGCGAGGAGCGCGACACGACGCGCCGCCTCCGGCGTCGTCGCCGCCGCCGCCGCCGCATACGACGACGACGACGACGACGACCGAGGACTCGAACGCGGATGCGAACGCGGCGAGAGAAGCCGCGGAGGCGCGCGCGGCGTCCCTCGAGCTCGCCACCGCCGCGACGAAAGCCGCGCTCGCCGCCGAGCGCGACGCCGCGCTCGACGCCGCGCGGACCGCGACCGCGAGAGCGTCCGAGCTCGAGCGCGAACTCGTCGTCGCGAGGGCGGCGCGCGACGCGTCGGCGCGGTCGCTGAAAGCCGCGGAGTCGCTCACCGGCGGCGCCGACGTCGCGAAGAGGGAGGCGGAGGAGGCGCGCGACGACGCGATCCGCGCGAGGGACGACGCCGTCGCCGCGCGCAGGCTCGCGGAGCGCAAGACGCGGGAGGCGTTGGAGGAGCAGATCAAAGCCGAGGACGAAGCCGCCGCCGTTCGCGCGGAGTTGCACGCCGCGCGCGCTGAGGTGCGTTCTATACACTGGTCCCCATACGACCGCGTTCGCGTGGTGAACGCCGATCCTTAAGGACTTTTGCCGTCGTCTCTCTCCGCCCATCCCGCGCTTTCAATCCCCGTCTTTGGCGCCTTTCAACTCCATCTGACGCCTTTCAACTCCACCCCGACATTCGCTCGTATGGAACGACCCTGAGCTCGAGGAGACCGCCGCGCGCCGCGAACCCCCGAGCGGCGGCGGCGGGGGGGGAACGACGAGCGAAGGGGACGACAGATGGGACCCACCCGCGCGAGGGAACCACGTCACATCGGAGACGCGCTACGGTCCCGGGAGTCTCACCCCGGAGGAGGCCGCGGCGAAGGAGGCGGAGCGGTACGCGCTCGCCGCGGAGGCGGCGGCGGCGGCGGCGCGGCTTCGAGAGGCGCGGACGGAGCTCGCGGACGAGGCCGCCGCGAGGGCGCGCGCGGAGAAGCGCTCAGAAGAGCTCGAGCGCGAGCGCGACGACGCGCGCGATACGCTGGAGCGGACGCGAGGGGAGCTCGAGACGGCGGGGAGAAGCGCGAGCGACGCGGCGGCGCGCGCGGCGGCGTTTGAACGCCGCGCGAACGCCGCGGAGTCGGCGCTCGAGCGCGCCTCGCTCGAGGCGGAGGCGTCCGGCGGCGGTCACGGCGCGGCGTCCGTCGCGGCGGTGAGGGACGCGGAGGCGCGGATTGCGGCGGCGACGACCGCGTTGGCGGACGAGCGGCGCGAGCGCGCGGTCGCGGAGGACGCGTTGCGGGCGAAGATCAGGACGTTGGACGCGACGCAGGAACGTCTGCTGTCGGAGATCGACGCGCAGACGACGGAGCTGGACCGCGTCGACGACGCGCTCGAGACCGCGATGGAGGAGACGAGGGCGGTGGAGGAGGAGCGCGAGCGAGCGCTGGCGCAGCTCGAGAGCAGCCGCGCGCGGAGCGAGCGTCTCATGGAGATGCTCGCGGAGCAAGAGGAGTGGGAGCGGGACGCGGCGGAATCGGCGGCGACCGCGGCGACCGCGGACGCGCCGGACGTGGGCGGCGGCGGCGACGGAGCGACGCCGGGCGGGGAAGACGCCGGCGCCGTCGCCGCGGTCGTGGACGCGACGACGGACGCGCCGCCGCAGGCGACGCGCGACGCGCCGGTCGCCGAGTCGTCCGCCGCCGCCGCGTCGAGAAAAGACGCCGCGAGCGCGAAGCTCGCCGCGGAGATCATCGGCGGCGGCGACGTCGGCAGGGCGTACCACCCGATGCTCGCGTCCATCGAGAGCCGGTTGCTGCGGCTCAGGAACGAGAAGCTGGACGTTAGGATGCCCGTGGCGTGACGCGCGCGCGTCGTCGTGCTTAGAAGCGTTGTCGAGGACGACCTTATTAGACTCATCGCGAGAGCGCCCCGCCCGCCTCGAACGGACTGTTCACCGCCGCTACAGTCGCCCCCGCTGCCCGCGGCCTGCTGGCAGTCGCGAATCTCTGGATGCGATTTTCCAGCCACTTATCGCCGCCGACACGGGTGAAGGGTGTCCGCGCGCCGCGTCTCGCGCGCACTGCGAGTCGTCCGCGGACACGCGCGGAGCGAGAATCGACGGTCGCTTCGTCCTCGGCTGAAACGCGTCGTTCGGCGCGCTCGAAGCCGTCATGGTGCGCGCCGCGGCCCTCGTTCCTCGTCCTCGCCATCATTCAGTCAGATCTTCGGATTCTCGCGTCCGTCGTCGGGTCGCACGCTTTTCCTCGGCGGGCGGGCCGCGGGGGGCGTCGTCTCCTCCAATCCTCCACGCTGACCCCCGCCCTTCACCCCGTCTCTCCGTCCATCTTCACCTCAGGGCGTCGCGAAAGGCAACGTCGGCCTCGCCTTCGGGCTCGTCATCGCCGCGGGCATGTGCACGACCATCGGCAGCGCCTTCGTGTTTTGCACGTCGTACGCCAACACGAAAGTCCTCGCCGGCGCGCTCGGCGTCAGCGCGGGGGTCATGATCTACGTCTCGTTCGTGGAGATTTTCGCCACGAAAGCGATCGAGGGGTTCGAGACGAGCTACCCGAACGACGCGGACAAGCTCGCGACGCTGTGCTTCTTCTGCGGCGCGGGGCTGACCTACCTCCTCGACGGACTCGTGCACAAGATCGGGATGTGGCAAAAGAATCGGTCCAATCTGAAAAAGGCGCCGGCGGTGTGCGTGTGCCACTCCGACCCCGCGGACATGCTCGCGGGGGAGCGCGCGCTGTTCACCGACGCCGTGAGCGCGGTCGAGGACGCCGACGACGAGCGCGGCGGCGCGCGCGGCGGGGAGGTCACGGCCGGGGAGGTGAAACTGGACGTGAGGGAGGACGCGGAGAAGTCCACAGACAGCGCGAGGGACTCCCCGGTGAAGGTCCCCGCGACGATCGGCGGGATGTCGTCGAAGCAGCGCCCGGACAGCGAGCGCGAGTTGCTCGAGATGTCGTTAGAATCCGCGATCATAGCCGACATCGACACCCCGGAGAAGGAGCACCTGAAGAACATGGGGTTCATGACCGCGCTCACGATCGGTTTGCATAACTTTCCGGAAGGCCTCGCGACGTTCGTCGCCGCGCTCGCGGACACGAAGCTCGGGATCGCGCTCGCGTTGGCGATCGCGATACACAACATCCCCGAGGGCGTGTGCGTCGCGATGCCGGTGTATTACGCGACGGGCTCGAAGTTGCGAGGGTTCTGGTGGTCGTTCGTCAGCGGCCTGAGCGAGCCCTTCGGCGGGCTGTGCGGGTTCCTCGTGCTCTACAGCGCCGTCATGAGCGACAGCGCGTACGGCGCGCTGTTTGGGATCGTCGGCGGGATGATGGTGTACATCTCGCTGAAGGAGCTCCTCCCCACGGCGCTCAAGTACGACCCGCACGACAAATACGTCACCAACTGCACGTTCATCGGGATGGCGGTGATGGCCGCGTCGTTGATCATGTTCACGCTGTGATTGTGATGTGACTGACGCGCGCGATGGATCGATGGATCGATGGATCGATGGGTCGATGAATCGATGGGTCGATGGATCGATGGATGGGGACGTTGATTTGATGACGCGGGGAGTGGGCGGCGTCGCCGACGGCGTCGCGCGCGCCCCGCACGTAGGGAGGATCGATTCGACGAAAAAGGCAGGCTTTGCTTTGGAGGGCGGGGAACGTCCGTCGTAGCGGAGCGCGTCGAGGTTCGAACGGGACGGGTTCGAGCGCGTTCGACGGCGTAGCGCGAGGTTTCTGTGCTACTGACGTCACTCGTTCGAACATGCGCGCGCTATCGCGCCCGCGTCTCGCTGAGTGAGACCCGCGGCGGCGTCGGCTAAGGTTCCTACGTATCCCTCCTTCTAATTTCGTCGCCCTCCCCCACATCCCCGGACGCCTCTCCTCACTTCTTCTTCGAGCCCCCCCCCTTCCCCGCGACGTCCGTCTCCATCGCCGTCGCGTTCTTCTCCCCGTGCTCCTCGATCGCGAGATCGAACGTGTCGTGGACGTGATCGCACACGGAGATGATGTCCAGCAGCGCGTCGCGCATCGCCGCCGTCGCGGTCACCTCCCCCGTCGTCTGCACGCGCACGTTCACGGATCGCTCCATCGGATGCGGCACGCTGTACCCCGCGAGCGCCACCTGCGGGTTCTTGTTCAGCATGTACCGTATCGCGTTGCCCATCGTGTGGTCCTCGTCTTTCAGCGTGAACGTCTTCTCGTAGACGGACATCGTCGCCGCGCGGCGTGGTTGCGTTCGCCGCTGTGGCGGCGGGGGGGAAATCGCGCGCGGGCTCTTCCAGTCGCGAGTCGGTGACGACTGGATGAGCGTGAGTCACGCTTTCGTTGCGTCGTCGTCAGCGCCAACGGACGGGCACTCTTCGTCGCGCGAGGCGACGCGACACCGCACGAGACCCCCGTCCTCTCCTCTTCGAATGTTCGCGTCGATCGCGATCAACGTCGTCGTCCCCGCGGCGAGCTCGCGCGCGTCCGCGCGGGGCGCGACGCGCGCGCGTCCCGTCGCGCCCCTCGCCTCGTCGCTCGCGTCGAAAAACCCGCTCTCCGAGCGAACCGGCGCCTCGCTCGGAGACCGACGCGCATTCGCGCGTCGTCGCGCGTCCTCGCTCCGCGCGCGCGCGGGGGACGACCGCGAAGGCTCCGTCGGCGGCGGCACCGGGGACAACGGGCGGATGCACGTCCCCACGGACGCGTTCGGGGGCATGTCCCCGGAGTACAAGGCGGCGAGCGCGCTGAAGAGCCTCTTCACGATGGTCGCGGTTCGAATCGTGATGGCTCAAGAGGGTGCGTTCTATCTCACACTGATCCCCATACGAGCGCGTCGGCGTGGTGAACGTCGTTCCTTAAGGACTTTGCCCGGCGATTCTCTCCTCCCACCCCTCGCTTTCGATCACCGCCCTCGACGCCTTTCAACTCCATCTGACGCCCATGAACTCCACCCCGACGTTCGCTCGTACGGAACGACCCTCAGCGGGGTACGACAACGAAGGCGGCGCGATGACGCCGACGTATAAAGGGCTGCAGGACTACCTCCAAGAGAACCCGCTGCGGGACGGGAACAAGTGGTTGGAGGCGCTGATGCGGCACGAAGACAACAACATGCGTCTGACCGCGCTCAGGGTGTTGGAGGTGAGGAAAGCGTACGCGGAGGGGCAGTTCGACTTCAAAGGGATGTCGTCGCTCGCCGTGGAGGAGCTCACGACGGAGAACGACAAGCTGATGGCGGACTACGTGAAGGACAGCATGTCGTTGCCGAGCACCGAGGGGATGGGCATGGACGGCGCGTGAGGGTGAGGGTGAGGGTGAGGGTGAGGGCAGAACATCGTATTGTTATACCTAGGATATACGAAGGTACCTAACTTATCGTTCCGCCCGCAGAAGGCACTTAGGTACTGTACCTAACTTATCGTTCCGCCTTTCGCAGAAGGCACGAAGGTACCTAACTTATCGTTCCGCCTTTCGCTCGAAGCATTACGCGTCAGCATAAGAACCCGCGGCAGTTGTGCGCGCCGCAGTAGCACGGCACCTTCCCGCTCTCCGCGTCGAACCGGTAGTCGTACGTCATCTCCTCCCCCGGCTGCACGTCCACCCTCGCGAAGAAGATGATGTGGTTGGAGCCGTCCACGGAGACGATCTTCGTGTACATGTTCGGGTTACAGCTGTGATTCGTGAACCGCGCGATGTTCCCTCGCATCGTCGTGTCGATGACGGTCTTCTCGTCCGCTTTCAACAAGTAACAGTCGATGTTCGCGTCGTCGTACGCCTTTTCTCTCAAGTCCGCGACGTGCGGCTTGACGATCTCGCCGCGGAACTCGATCACCATGCTCCCGGCTTTCACCGGTTTCTTCGCGATGAGGCCCCACCCGTGGATGTTCGACTTTCCAAACGTGAACCGCTCGTGCAGGAAATCGTGCGCCTCTTCCATGCGCTCGCGGACGCCCTTCCCCTCGTCCACGATCGCGGCGGCGATCTCCATCGCGGCCACGGCCACCGCCCCCGACGTCTTCGCCGCGAGACGCGCTGCGTTCTCCGCCTCCCACTCCTCGGGCGTGAAGCGTCTCGACTCCGGGAGCGCGGCGCCCTCCGCGCGCGTCGGATCCGTCGAGCCGTTCGGGCCGCCGACGCCGCCCGCGCCCGGGAGCGCGAATCCTCCGGTGTTGTTCCCGCCCTTGCTGTGCAGCTTCGAGCCGCGGACGACGTACGGGATGAGCTCTACGAACGCGCGCTTCCCGCTCCGCGGCGGCGGGCCTTGAATCGCGCCCTCGAGGAGTAACCGCTTCGAGACCTTCATCGGCTTCAGCCGTCGGTAGATGTTCTCCTCGTTCTCGAGCTCGCCGCGGTTTTTCATCTTCTGAAGCTTCGCCCTCTTCGCGCCCCACACCCGGGGCGCTCTCGGCGCGCGACGCACCGCGATCCCAAACGTCTCCAGCCACTTCCCCGCGGGCATCGTCTTGTTGTTCTCGAGGATGACGCGCATGGACGCCTTCCACTTCTTCGCCTGGCCCATCCCGCAGTGAATCTCCCACCGGCTCGGTTCCATGAGCGACGTCTTATCGTTCTCGTCCGCCTGGTGCGCGGCGAAGCACGGCTTGCACAGGCACCGAATATACCCGGTGCGCGGGTGATAATCCCCCGCGCTGTGCCGACACACGACGGTGACGCAGTCGGGCAAGTCGTCCGGCAGCGCGCCGATGAGGCCGTTGTCCGGCCCGTCGTCCTCCTCGCCGTCGCTACCGGGGCCGCCCTCGCCGTCGCCGCAGACGTTGCCGTCCTCGTACATCGACCGCGGCGCGTCGCCGGACGCCGCGAGCGCGACCCGCCGCGCGATCTCCTCCTCGTCAAACTCCTGGGGTGCGTCGCACGAGGCCCTCTTGACGTCGCCGTTGTCCGCGCACGTCCACTCCGGCGGCGGGTCTTCGCCGTTCTCCTCCGCGTCCGCGCGTTCGTCTTCCAAACGCGCGATGACGGACTCCGGGACTCGGCGCCATTTTCGACACGCCTCGTTGGCGCACTGCGTCCACGCCTCGGCGTCTCGTCGTCTTTTCCGCGGCTTCGCCGGATCTTCTTTCGCGTCGTCCTCGTCCTCGCCCTCGGGCTTCGGCTTCGGCGGCGCGTGCTTCCCCACGATCGCGGGTTTCGCCCTGGACAGCTTCAACACCGCGGCGAACCCGCCTAAACCTCTCCGATGCGCGTTCGGAATGATCGCCGTCTCCGGGAGAAAACTCAGGTCTGGCCAGTCCTCCTCGTCCATCCCCGGCCACTCCACCTGGACGCGGTTCAGGGTGAACCAGTCGTCGCCGCCGTCGTCGAACGCGACGCGGTGCCGGCACCCGCCGCGGCTGCTCTTGACGTCCGCGATCGTGCCCGTCACCCAGTTCGGGGGCACGTTCGGCGCGCCGCCGAGGTTCAGCTGCGCGCCCTCCGGCCCCGCGTTTGCGTTTATGCTGACGCGCAGACCCACGAGCGCGCGCGCTTTCTCTTCGAAGTCTTCGCTGCCTTTCGTGAGGTCGACGTCGAGGTCGATCGCGAGTCCCGCGAGCGCGGTCTTCCCTCTCGGGCCTTTCGGTTTCTGCAGCCCCGAGCGAACGATCGGTTTGGGCTTCGCGTCGTCCCCGCCCTTCTTCGGCGGGCGACCCGGGACGATCTCGATCTCGATCCCGTGGTCGTCGAGCCACGTCCCGAGGAACGTCTCCACCTCTTCCGTCTCCTCGGAGGAGTCGCCGCCCTCGCCGGCTTTTGGCGGCTGAGGCTGAAGCTTCGGGTCGACGACGCGAATGGACGTCTTCCACTTCTTCGCCTGCGACATCCCGCTGTGCGCTTCCCAGCGGTTCGGCTCGAACAACCGTCGGTTCTCCTCCCCCGCGGCGGCGGCTTTAGACTCGCGCTCGCAGCGCGTGCAGACGCAGTAAATCATGTTATCCCGCGGGCGGAAAACCCCTTCGATGTTCCGGCACAGAACCTTGACGTCGGGGAGGTTCGACAGCGGCGGCTTCGGTTTCGGTGGCTCTTTCGCCGCGGGCAGAGCTTCGAGCGGCTCGCGCTCGAGCTCGTCGTCCTCCATCTTGACCTCGCGCTTGACCTCCGCCGCCGCCGCGTCGACGTCCATCGCGCCGCCGCCGACGAACGGCGACGGCGGCTGGCTCGCGCTCGCTTGCTGCGCGACCACCGCCCACACGGAGGTATCGTCCGCCTTCTCGGCCAGCCTCTCCGTCGTCGTCGTCGTCGGCGGCGGCGGCGGCGGCTCCGTCGGCTCCGGCGTGGACTCGGCTTTCGCGTCGACCGGCGCCTCGACCGGTTCTCGAGGCGCCGGCGCGGGAGGTTCCTTCTTGACGACCATCTTCTCCGCGGCGACGGCGACGGCGACCGCCGCCGAGGGCGCGGACGCGTCGTCTTCGGTCTCTTTCGTCTCCTCGTCCGCCTCTTCCGTCTTCTCCGTCTTCTCCCAGCGGGGCTCCGCCACGGTCTCTTCTGCCGGCTGCGTCCTCGCGCGCTTCGTCGACGGCTCGTCGTCTAAATCCACCAAAGACTCGTGCACGTGGTCGCGCATGACGTGCTCGTCCACCAGCGCGCCGATCTCGTCCGCGGGGTGCGGATCGCCGTCGATGACGAAATCCTCCCACTCCCCCGACGGGATGTTCCCTCCCAGCGGACCCGACCCGTGCGTCCCGTGCATCCCGTCGTCGGTCCCGTGCCCGTGCCCGCCCTCCACGAGCAGGTCGTCGTCCGAGGAAGGTTCAGGCTCTTCTTCTTCGTCCGCGTCCGAGTCCGCGTCCGTCGCGGAGTCGCCCCCCGCGCCCAGCTCCGGCGCGTCTTTGTCCTCGTCCTCGTCCTTCTTCCCCCCGCGCGCGGAAGAGATCGTCTCCGGCGGGTTGAGATCCTCGTCGTCGTAGAACGGGCAATTCTCCCCCATCGCGATCCGAGCGTCGATGTCGTCGTCCGGGAGCTCCTGCGGGACGTCGCAGCTGTTGATCCGCGGGTGCGTGCTCACCTCGCACGTCCACTCCCCGGCGTCCGCGCGCGTGTACTCCTCCGCCTTGCTCTGCGGAACGCGCCGCCACTTGTTGCAATTCTCGCACTGCACCCACGCCTCTCTCTCCCTCCGTTTCGACCGACCGCCCCCGCCCGGGGACCGCCCGAGCCCGATCCCGTGCTTCAACGCGCGCCGCGTGGAAGGGTTATCCGCGGCGACGATGACCTCGTCGCCGGCTTCCGTACGCGGGTGGCCCTGCGGAGCGTACACCCGGCATCGCGCGGCGCCGAATGCATCCTCCGGCTCGTCGAGCGCGTCCTCCGCGGCTAACTTCTTGGCATCCGCCTCCAACGCTTCCTTTCGCGCCTTCTCCTCCATCTTGCGCTTCACGCCCTTCGTGAGCTTGACCGTGTGGTCCTGCTTCGCGGGCTCTCTCAATCCGTTGCGTCCGATGCTCAGTCCATCCTCGCCGCTGTACAACGCCGCGCGCTCGGTGTCCACGAGGCAGTGCCGGTGACAGTAGGACACCATCATCAGCGGCGAGTCCTCGTCCTCGCCGTCGTCCTCGCCGAGGCGCGCTTCCATGAACAGACCGGACGCGCGCGCGCACAGAGGGTGGTACGCGAGGTAACACCCCGGGTGATCGCACTGGATCTTCGCGCCGTGTCTCTGTTTGCACACCGTGCACAGGAGCTCCCAGCGTTCGCGTTGAATCGTGTCGATCTGATCGATCGGCTGCATCGTGTCCACGTCCAGCACGGTCGTCTCCGGGATCCACTGGCAGCACGCGGAGTGGCACCACCGCCCCGGCTTCGTCGTCGGCTTCAGCGCGCCGCCCTCCACGGGGCACAAGCAGCACAGCGGCGTCTCGGACACGACGCCGCCGGTGTGTTCGCACGCGGCGCAGAGCCACCCCACGGCGTCGTCCGGAATCTCCGGGATGCCGTAACACGACTGATGGACGGATATCGCGCAGCCCTCGCACGTCACGAGCTGGTCGAAGTCAAAGTCGCGGTCGTCGTCGCACACCGCACATCGATCGACGGACCACTGCACGCGGATGATCTCGTACCCGAGCCGTTTTCTGTCCTCGGAGATGTAGCTCTCCGAGCGCGGGCGGCCGCGGCCTCTTCCGGATCCGCCTCTTCCTCCGCCTCGGCCGCCGCCGCGGTCTTCGTCGCCACCCGCGGCCGCGCGCGATCGCCGCACGCCGCCGTCGAGCCATCGCCCGATGGGCATGCGAACGGGTTCGACCATGCGAATCGACGCCTTCCACTTCTTCGCCTGGCCCATCCCGGCGTGTTTCTCAAACTCCGTCGCGCTCATCGTCGGCGCCGCGCCCTTGCACGAGCTGCAGTTGCACCGCATCCTGAACTCTCTCACCAAGAAGTCCGCCTTGACGCCGTTGCAGATCACCGCGGCGACGTCCGGCCGATTCGCGATGTCTTTCGGGTCGAAGTGCTGGCTCCAGTGGCTCGCCCTGCGATCGACTCTCGGTTTCCACCCTTCCTCCGCGGCGGCGATCTCTTGCTTCGTCAGGGGCAACCCGTTCGGGCCGTACAGCTTGCCCTTCGCGTCCTTGGAGATCCCCCCGCCCATGTCCTGCCGGCCGTGCTCGTCGAGCACGATCGGTCCGTCGCCGTCGTCGTCCCCAGCGCTGCCGGGCTTGTAGTCCTTTCGATCGATCTTCTTGACGTACTTTCGCGGCCGCTCCCCTGGACCGACCACCGGCGGGCGCTGCCCGGGAGGCGTCACGGACGCGACCATCTGCCGGAACTTGTCCGCCTCTTCTTTCGCGAGGTTCTCGTACTTCTTGCGCTCCGCCTCCGGCAGGTCCCTCCACGCTTGACCTTGGATCTTGTACAGCTCCGCGAAGTTCGTCTGCTGCCCCGACGGCGGCGGGTTCCGCTCTCGGAACTCCTTGAAAAAGTCCGACCCGAACAGCTGCCACGCGGACTTCGGCCGGCGCGGGACCCCGCCCGGGGCTTTCTTGTGTTGGATCAACGGCACCGCGTTCGAGAGGTCGATCCCTTTGATGTGCGTCAGACGCGGCCGCCCGCGACCGCGACCGCCGCCGTGCAGCGGCGGCCGCCCGCGCCCGCGCTTGACCACGCCCCTGGTCTGATCGTCGTCCGCGATCGCCCGCGGCGGCGGCGCGGGCGCGGGCGCGGGCGCGTCGTCGTCGTCGCCGTCGGAGACCGCGTCGAACTCCGCCTCGGTCTTGACCATCGCCGCCGCGCCGCCGCCGCGGGCGGGGGACTTCGACTTCTTCGCGGTAGCAGCGGTCGCCTTCTTCGCGGCCTCTTTCTTCTCGGCGAGCTTCAGCGCCTTCTTCCTCGCCTTTTTCTCCGTCGCGACGACGGCTTTTACGACTGCGATCTCCTTGGCGCGCTCCGCCTTGTCCACGCACCTCGGGCAGTGGTACTCGATATCTTCGTTCTCCGGCGCGTCCATGACCTCTTTCGCGCGCGCGTCGCACGACGCGTGGACCCAAAACTCGCACCCGGGGGCGTCGCACCCGACCATCGCCGGGCAGTTGGCCCACTGCCACACCTTGTCGCACGCGGGACAGAATTGCCCCTCCTTGTGCAACTTCGCGCACAGCGCGCACCGCCCCGTGCCCTTCACGCCGCCCTCCTTATCTAACGGGACGTAGCACGACGAGCACGTCGGCCCGCCCGCGTCCGGGTCGTCCGGGTCGATCGCGTCCGGGTCGTCCTCCGCGTCGTCGAACGCCGCGAGATTTGGATGCAACGCGCTGACGTTTTCTCCGTGCGTCGCGAACAGCGCCCTCGCCTCCTCGAGGGCTTCTTTGAACGCGGTCGGACGCGCGCGCTTCGGGATGGACTGCATCGAGAGCGATGTGAGGTTCGCCGCGAACGGCGCGAGCTGCGTCTCGTTCGCCCAGCAGTAGTCCCGCTCGGTGTTCTTCCGCTGCGACGGCCCGTAGAATTGCACGCACACGCTGTTCGGCGCGCAATCGCGTCGGACGCCCTCGGGGGCTTCGAGGACGTCGATCATCCTCCCCGGCCAGAACGGCTCGTTCCCCCTCGTCCCCGTGCGCGCCCAGACGAGGTCGTTCGCGCGGTACGAGAACAGCGTCGGCTGCGCGAGCGGCGGGAGGAGCGAGCCGCCCTCGGCGCCGACATCTCGCGCCGACGCGTCCTCCTCGATCTTCGTCCGCTGCATCGTCGTCGGTGCCCTCCTTCCCTCCGGATCGGATTCCCCTCGAGCGCGCGACCTATCCGCGCACGACCGACGCGCGCGACGCGCACTCGCGCGAACCGGAGACTTCTCCCAGAGCTTCGCGCCGCGCGCCGCGTGCGTGCGCCCGCTCCGCGACGCGTGCTCCCCGCGACGCCCCCGCGCTCGCGACTGGGAATCCAAACGAACTTTTTTTCGCGCACGCTCTCGTCGAGATCAGCAGCCAACATTGCCCTAAGTCTGCGAAACCCTCCGCGCTGGAATTCGACCGACCATCAACATGAATTATGGAATTATTCTCTTCGATGCCAGGTTGTAGACCCGACCGTTTGACGAGTTAATAGACCGTCGTCCTCACGTTCCAGATGTTTCGAAAAATATCAAGCATAAAGCGCGCTCTGCGATTCGCCGAGAGAGTTTACCCCGGGGAATTTCCCCCGAGTACTCCGTCGTTCGTACGTTTTCGGGTCGAGAACTCTGACTCGTTCGCGTACGAAACCAAACCGTCGTACGCGCGACGCTCGAGATTTTTCCCGGATGCCAACTGGCGTCGAGGTCCCGGGGCCTCTCTTTTTTTACCCCGCCCATCGCGAGCGAGGAAAGCTCGGGACGCTCGCGCGCGCGGCATATCCGGGCGCCGGGCGGCACGAAACAGCACGAGCGCGTCGAGGGTCGTTTCTCGCGCGAGGAAGGAAGCGTTCGCGAGGCCTCAGGGGTCACGAACGAAGGCGAAGGCGTCGAAGGCGCTCGACTCCGGCGGAGACGTGTTCGTAGCGCGCCAAAACATCACCGACGCGACCGACAAAGCCCCGCGCTTCGAAACCATGGCCGGGTTCGCGCGCGCGACGGGGATGCGCTCGGGCCGCCCGCTCGCGAACGACGCGCACGATAAGCAGTGGTACACGCTCGTCAAGCTGGACGAGTACGGCGGCGTCGGGCACGTCGTCAGCGACCGCGAGCTGCAGGAGCTCGAAGACCTCATCCTGAGCGGCGAGGACCCGAGCGACGACTCGTCGTTCAACGATGGGCAGACGCTCAGCGGGGACGAGTCGCGCGAGGACGACTCCGTGGACGGCGAGGAGCCGTACAGCGAGGACACGGGGCCGCTGAGGCTGCCGGTGCAGGTGGCCGCGCATCAGAAACCGGGCGGGCCGTGCGACCACTGCGGGGCGCAAGGTACGACCCGCGCGTCGCTTCCGCGGGTTTTTTTTACCAGAGCCATCCTTCATCGCGCTTTCCCCTCCGATGGCGTCGGCGCGACGGTCGACGGAACCGCGCGCGCGCGCGTCGCCCGAGGCGCCGCGCCGCCTTAAAACCCCCGCGATCTGCGCTCTCGAACCGCGTCATCACGAAAACACGCGCTGACGTCCTCCTCCCTTCCCTTCCTCCTCGACAGACTCCCCGCAGTGGCGCCGCGGGCCCGCGTCGAAACCGATGCTGTGCAACGCGTGCGGGACGCGATACCGACGCACGAACAACCTCGGACCGTCCACGCCGCTCGGAAGGGTCGCCGCGCCCCCACACGGGGCGTCGCACCAGGCTGCCAACATCGCGAAGAAACGGTCGCCGCCGGTCTCGCCGTCGAGCACGTTGAATCCCGGGAACAAGAAGGGGCGGTGCGGGACGGGGATGAACGTGTACGAGCGATACGGCGCCGGCGTTCGCGCGTGAACGCGACGGCGGCGATGATTACTATTTTGAAACGCGGCGAGAGACCACGACGGAGTCGTTCGGTCGGAGCCAGCCCTCAGCGCGCTTTGTCGCGGTGGCGCGACGAGGGGAATTAAGATAATACATCATAACATAGTTCTGTAAGTTAACAGGGGGGCAGAGAGAGGGTGCGGGACGGGAGAGAGTGGGTGGAGCGGGGCTGTCGTCAGAACGAATCATCTGTCGGTGATGACGCGTCGTTCGCTCGCGCGCGGGACGCGTCGCGAGTGATTGGACGGGGGGACGGCCGCCTCGACGTCGAGCGGCGGCTCGGTAGAGAGAACAACAAAAACGAACAACATTTAATATAGCACCGCAAACAAATAAACAAACAGACGAGGAGACTTCGACCGACGCGCCCTCCGAGGAGAGGTCGTCTTGATGGAAATCGCGCGCGTTCCAGCGTCGCGATTCCGCCACACGACCGTTCACACCCCACGGCGCTTCCCTCACGCGGCGTGGTGTCGTCGCACGAGCCGACGCGAGCACGGCGCACGCGATGTCCGCGCCGCAGACGACGCTCGCGCGAATTCGCGCGGCCACCCCCCCTCCCCCGCGTTCCACGCGGGCCCAGGGAAGGACGGCGTCGAATCTCGCGCGGAATCGCCCGCGCGTTCGCTCGCGCCTCTCCCGCGCGCCCACGTCGCGCCGCGATCGCTTCGTCCCTTCGCGCGCGTCGTCGGCCGCCGGCGGCGACGACGAGGCCGCCGACGCCGACGCCGAAAACGCGCCCGCGGCGACGGCGTCGAAGGACGAAGACCAGCCCGCGCCGTCGTGGTGGAACCCCGCGGGGAGGATCGGGCACGAGTGGAACGCGCACGTGCACAGGGACGAACGCACGGAGTACGGCTACCTCGAGCACGTGTCCGACCCGGTCGTGTTGTTCGAAAAAGAGAGCAAGCTCAACGGCGTCGTGAGGGTCGTCTCCCACGGGCCGTGGCGGTCGCTGCGTTTCAACCAGATCGAGCAAGGGTTGACGTTCACGTTCGAGAACGGCGACGGCGCCGCCTTCGGCAAATCCGACGGCGACGCGGACGACGACGTGCTGGGCTACCTGTACCTGCGGTGCATGACGTGCGTCGCCGCGGTCATGCTGCGGATGGACGGCGCGAACTGTTTGCTCGACGGGTCCCGGGCGAGCGCGCCGCGGGTGATTTTCGTCGGGCTGGGCAGCGGCGCGATGCCGGCGTTTTTCGCGAGAAAGTTCCCGCGCGTCGCCGTGGAGGTGCGTTCTATACACTGGTCCCCATACGACCGCGTTGGCGAGGTGAACGCCGATCCTTAAGGACTTTTGCCTTCGTCTCTCTCCGCCCATCCCTCGCTTTCAATCCCCGTCCTCGACGCCTTTCAACGCCAACTGATGCCTATGAACTCCACCCGGACGTCGTCGTCGTGGAGGTGGTCGAGATCGACCCCGTCGTGTTAGAGGCCGTTCGCGAGCATCACGGTCTGGACGTGAAACGACGCGGCGCCGCGATGGGCGCGTCGAAGCTGTGGGGCGGCGACGCCGGGACCGGGCCGGGCCTGGGCGTCGTCGTGGGAGACGCGGAGGCGTTCATGCGAGACGCCGCCGCCGCGGTGGAGGCCGGGGCCGCGCCGCCGGCGTCGGCCATCTTCCTCGACGCGTTCGACGGCTTCGGGGACGTCCCGGCGCACTTACTCACCCCGGAGTTCTTAACGTATTGCGACAGAGCGTTAGCACCCGGCGGCGTCGTCGTCGCGAACATGTTCAACGGCGTCGTCGGGTCGGACGTGCGAACGGGCGTCGGGAAGTTCGCGGCGGAGCTGACGAAGAAGATCGGACCGACGACGTCGTGGCTCGTGGAGACGCCGTGTAACGTCGTCCTCGCCGCGAGGAAGCGCCCGGCGGGGGTGGACGCGAAGACGGAAATTCGGTTCACGCGGAAAGAGATCAAGGCGTCGGCGAAGGAGATCACGAAGATGAGACTGTTCGATTGGAGCGAGAGCGTCGGGCATCACGTCCAGAGGGCGTTTTGGGTGGAGACGGACGGCGGGACCGGGTTTCGCGAGGTCCCCGCGGGTCTGTCCCTGAACCCGCTGTCGAAGTTCGTGGAGAGGATGGGGACGGTGATGCCGCCGGAGTGGGACGAGGATAACAACCCGGGGTACCAGCCGGACGTTCCGCGGCGGCCGACGCCGATGGATCAACGCGGCGACGCGGCGGCTAAGGTTGGCGTTGGCGGACGAGAGAAGGACGACTTTGCGTGAGGACTCTTCTTCCGAGAAGCACAATCACAAGTGACGAGCGCGCGCCTTCTGTTCGGTCCGATCGACGATTGGATTAGTAGTGTAGTGCGTGTATGTTATGTGCAAATCGAGTCTGTCGCTCGGACTCGAGTGTACGAAGGCGACAGACCCCGCGTCGCCCGCCCCCTCCTCTCCTCTCTCGTTCCCGCCACCCACGTCGCGTCGCGTATCTTATAGTAGAACGTAACGCATCACGAACGGACGTTCCTTTGTTTAATACGGCCTCTCGTATTGCGTCTGGTTCGTCTGCGTGTTCCAGTAATACACCTGCCCGTTGGCGGACAGCTCCTGCCACCCGGGAGGCAGGTCCGCGGCCCCGGTCGGCGTCGGCTCCGGCTGCCCGTACCCGCCCTGCTGCTGCCCGTACGACGGCTGCGCGTACCCACCCTGCGGCTGTCCGTACCCGCCCTGCGGCTGTCCGTACCCGCCGTATCCGCCCGCCTGCGGCTGCGCGTACCCGCCCGGTTGCGCGTAGCCTCCGCCGCTCGGCGCGTAGCCTCCCGACATCGCGTAGCCGCCGCCGCCGCCGCCGCCGCCGGCCATGCGCTCGTTGTACTGCTGAATGTGCTCGCGGACCACCGCGGCCGCGGCGGCGACTTGCTCGGGGGTGCCCTCGATGACGCACGTCTGCGAGTCGTTCAACACGCGAATGGACGCGCCCGTGCGCTCGCGCAACGAGCGGATGTTGTTCCCGCCCTTTCCGATGATGCGCGACTCCGCGCCGGCGCACGGGATGGTCTCCTTCGCGCCGCCGACGACGGGGCCGGCGGCCGCGCGGTCCGCCCCAGGCGGGGCGCCCATCACCGCGACCTGCGAGATGATCTCGCGAATGGCGGCGGCGGCGCCCTGCGCGCCGGGTCCGACGACCTCCGTGACGCCGTGCTCGCGCTTGAGTTGGATGCGCACGCCGTACCTGTCCTGCAAGTCGCGGATCGTCCCGCCGCCGCGGCCGATGATCCGTCCCTCGTGCCCCGCGGTGCCCTCGACGATGACGACTTCGTTCGCCGCGCCGCCCGCGGCGGCGGCGGATTGCGCCACCGCCGCCGCCGCCGCCGCCGCGGGGTCGGCGCCCGCCGGCGCGCCGTACGCCGGCTGCTTCGCCGCGCGCTCGTCATCGCCCGCCGCCGCGGCGCCGGGGCTCCGCTCGCGTTTCGCGCCGCCCTCGCCCTCGTCCGCGGGCTGCGACGCCATCGCCTTGTCCGCGATCGCTTGCGCTTTCGCCATGATCGCGGCCATGTCGACCGCGGGCGCGGGCGCGGGCTCGGGCGCGGGCTCCGCCGCGGGCTCGGGCGCGGGCTCCGCCGCGGGCGCGGTCGCGGGCTCCGCCGCGGGCGCGGGCTCCGCCGCGGGCGCGGGCGCGGGCTCCGCCGCGGGTTCCTGCGGGATCGGGGGGACGAGACGCGATGATCGGCGGGCGGCGCGTCGGTGAGCGGCGGGCGCGGCGGGGGCGGATTAATAATTGTCCGGGGCGCGCGGGACAGACGATGGACGGGGAAACGGATGGATCAGCGCGGGGGGGGACGCACCGCGGCCTCCGCGGCGGGTTCCGGCGCGGCCGCGGCGGCGTCGCCGCCGCCGTCTACCGCCTCCTGCAGTCGCTTCACGAGCGCGGCCTTGAGGCCGTCGCTCGGGAGCGATCGCTTTTCAAGCTCCTCCTTTAAAACCTTCACCGTGAGCTTGGACACGTCGTCCCCGGGGGTGTAACTCGTGGGGGCTTTAGGCGGCATGACGCCAAGGTTCAGACAGACGTCGGGTGCTTCGGTCGGGTGGTGGTGCGACGAGCGTCCACGGCGGCCGTCCTCGTCCGCGCGACCGAGAGTGATCGTCCGATGCGCGCGAAAGTGCGCCGCTTTGCCAAAATTCTGGAAACGCCGCACTGCATGTCATTGTGAGCGATCAGATCAGAATTCTCCCTCCTACCCTCCGACTCCTCCGACTACGCGCTACGAACTACTCTACTCCCCCCCGCCCACCCTCGACCGAAACGCGTCCTCGTCCACGATCGCGGCCGGGATCGTCCACGTCCCCATCGGATTCGCGTCGTCGATCGCCCCGACCGCGCCCTCTCGCGTCGCGCGTCGGCACCGTTCGCGGTATCTCAGCGCCAAAGCCGGGTCCAGCGTCTTCTCCAGCCGCGCGTACGTCGTCTCCGCGGCTTCTATGATCCTCGCCGTCGCCGCGGCCGCGCCCTCGGGGCCGTGTATGACGACCATCCATCGATAGAAGTTGAACGCCCCGGACGCGACGTCTTCTTCGTAGTCGTACAGGTCGTCCGCGATCTCGACGAGGAACTCCGACGCCGCGAGAAACTCCGCGACGTTTTTCTCCGACGTCGCGAGCGTCCCGCCGCCGCCGCCGGTCGTCGACGCGGCGGCGGAGTCCCCGGTGGTCGCTTCCCCGGTCGCTTCAACTTCATCGCGTCCTCCTCTTTCCACGGCTCCTCCGCGTAATCGCCGCTCCTCCGCGGCCGCCGTCCGCGCCTTCTCGTCCGCCAGCGCCGCGGACCGACGCAACACCTCGTTCATCGCTCGATAATCGAAGCTCTTGCGCCGCAACGCGTCCACGACGTGGTCCTCGAGAAACTCTCGCACCCAGCCGTACGCTGGCGCGGCCGCTAGATCTTCCTTCATCTTCTTCACGTCGATCCCGCCCAACGCTCGTTCCACGCGCCAGTACGTCTCTCCCTCCGCGAGGTGCTCGAGCAGCGCCGGCGACGCGAAACCTTCGCCGAGGAAATCGTCCAACTCGCGAACCAGCGACGCGGACGCCCCCCCGACGCGCTCGTCGGCGTCGACCGCCGCGTTGATTCTGTCCATCACGTCGCGTAATCTACCGACAGCGGCATCTTTCGCGTCCTCCATCTTCGCGTCCGACGCTTCAGCGCCGCCCGCGGTCGCGTCGTCCGCCCGCGACGCGGCCTCGTTCACGTCGTCGAGCTCGTAGACGCGCGCCTCGACAAAGTACAACGTCGGAAGATGCGCGAACACGTCCGCCGGGTTCGTCGCGTCGAGGCCGTGGAACATGAAGTAGCTCGCCACGAAATCTTGCAGCGAACTCGCCGCGCGGTGCATCCCGCGGAGGGAGACCCGCGGCCTGCTCGAGGGCTCCATCGCGGAGCGCGGTCGTTGTGCGTCGCGATGATGATGTTTTCATCTTGCCAAAATATATTTCTCGCTCATCAGCCGCTCTCAGCTGCTTGTCAGGGTCGTTCCATACAAAAAATGTTCATCGGTCAGTTGAAAGTGGACGCGATCAAATGTTGAAACCGGGCGATGGGTGAAATACGTTTGTAAGAACGCACCCCATCAGACTTGTGCGGGCGAAACGTGTCGTATCCGAGAGGGGCACGAACGACACCTACGAACGACGCGCGAGTCTTCGCGCGCGCGCCGCCGCGTCGTCGACCGTCCCGCGCGACCGCGAACGCCACGGTCCGCGGCTCTCGCCCCTTTCGCACCGCGATCGCGAGGGCTCGCTCGCGCGCGCGTCGCGCCTCTCGATCGCCGCGCCCCCTCGAGAGGACGGACGCGCGCGCGTCGCCGTCGTCGTCATGTCCGTCTCCACGACCGAGCACGACCGCAAGTACGAGCCGGTGACGGACGCGAAGACGCTCGGTCAGGGAAACTTCGGGACCGCGAAGCTGATGCGATCGAGGCTCACCGGGCAGCTCCTCGCGATCAAATACATCGAGCGCGGGGACAAGATCGACGACAACGTCAAGCGCGAGCTCGTGAACCACCGGATGCTCGATCACCCGAACGTGATTCGCTTCGTCGAGGTGCTCCTGACGCCGACGCACCTCGCGATCGTGATGGAGTACGCCGCGGGCGGGGAGTTATTCGAGCGGATCTGCGGGAAAGGTCGCTTCGGCGAGGACGAAGCGCGGTTCTTCTTCCAGCAGCTCGTCAGCGGGTTAGAGTATTGCCACACCCACGGCGTCGCGCACAGGGACTTGAAGCTGGAGAACACGCTCCTCGACGGAAGCGCGACGCCGAGACTTAAGATCTGCGATTTCGGCTACAGCAAGCACTCGCTCATCGACAGCGAGCCAAAGTCAACGGTCGGGACGCCGGCGTACATCGCCCCGGAGGTGTTATCCAGGAAAGCGTACGACGGGAAAGCCGCGGACGTGTGGTCGTGCGGCGTGACGCTGTTCGTCATGGTCGTCGGCGCGTACCCATTTGAGGATCCGTCCGACGCGAGGAATTTCAGAAAGACGATTCAACGGATCCTGTCCGTGAACTACGCGTTCCCGGCGGCGATACCGCTGTCGAACGAGTGCAAGGATCTCATCGCGCGGATATTCGTCGTGGACACGTCGCAACGGCTGAACATCGCGGGGATCAAGTCGCACGCGTGGTTCCTCAAGAACCTCCCCGCGGAGCTCAGGCGCGTTCTACACACTGGTCCCCATACGACGGCGTTGGCGTGGTGAACGCCGATCCTTAAGGACTTTGCCCGGCGCGTCTCTGCGCCCACCCCGCGCTTTCAATCCTCGCCCTCGGCGCCTTTCAACTCCAACTGACGCCTTTCAACTCCACCCCGACGTCGCTTTGTATGGAACGACCCTCAGGCACGCGGTTGAAAACGACGGCCCGCCGCCGAGCGAGATGCAGCCGTTGGAGGAGCTCATGAAGGTGGTCGACGAGGCGAAGAATAGACCGGGGGACGGGATGTTAGGTAGAGGGGGGGGGCTCGGCGCGGGGTTAGGCGGGGATTACTACCCGGAGGAGGACGAGGACATGGTCGACGGGGACGGCGACGGGTTCTCGGGAGACTACGGACAGTACGACTGACGGACCCAGACCGAGATGGAGTCAGGCGCGTTCTATACACTGGTCCCCATACGACCGCGTTCGCGTGGTGAACGCCGATCCTTAAGGACTTTGGGGTGGGGGGCGGGACGACGCGCGACGCGAGGAGCGACGCGCGCGCGGGTCGAGACAGGAGGGAGCGAGGAGGAGAGGAGGAGACGCGCGTTCGTCGGTCCCGGTATCTTAAAATAGCTCGAGAGGTCGACGCGAACGGCGCCAGCCCGCTTCGAAGGGAAATAAATTGCTGTAGACTGTCTGTCGCGAAAACATCCGCGCGAGTTCGCACGTCGACGCTCGAGGTTTTTCGCGCTAGGGTTATTCCGCGGCGGTCTCATTGCACTCCTCGCGACCACGCATCACGATGGCGTTCGCTTGCGCTGGTGTGTCCTCGGTGAGCCTCTCCGCTAGGCATGTTAACAGCGTGACCGCGCGCAAGCCGGTGCGTCCTCCTCCTCGTCTCGCGCGCGCGTCGTCGCCGCGGAGACGCGACGCGGGAAATTTCGTCCGCGCTCCGCGACACCGTCGCGACCGCGGATGGCGGTCGCGGCGCCGGGATGTCGTCGCGCGGACGCGATGCGCGCGTCGACGCCGCCGCGTTCGCGCGGCGCACATCCCGACGCCCACGACGGTCGCCTCGCGCGCGTCGCTCGCGCTCGAGCTCCGTCGCGTCGACCGCGACGCGTCGCTTCTTCCGTCGCGTCCGCGTCGCTGACTTTATCCTCTCCCTCCGCTCTCGCTCCGCTCGCCGTCGTCGCAGGCTCGCGCGCCGGTGAAGGCTGCCTTCGCGGTCAGGGCGGAAGCGGTGCGCGCCCCATCCCCTCTCGTACCCTTCGGACAGACGCGACGTAGACGCTCGGAGCGTCTCGCGCCGCGCGTCGCCGTCGACCGCGTCGCGTCGCCGCCCGTCCCGCCCGCGGCGTCCCGTCCCGTCGTCGTCGTCGCTCGTCTCCAGCAGAGAGCTGACGCGTTCATTCGATTCGTTCCTTCCTCCTCTCCCGCCCCCGTCCAGGCTGCGGTCGCCGCGCAGAAGATTCGCATCCGATTGAAGTCTTTCGAGGTGAACCACATGGCGGCGGCGTGCGATAAGATCATCGCCGCCGCGGAGGCGACCGAGGCGAAGATCTCCGGGCCAGTGCCTCTGCCGACGAAGCGACGCATCTACTGCGTGCTTCGCTCGCCGCACGTGAACAAAGACTCTCGCGAGCACTTCGAGACGCGGACGCACCACCGTCTGATCGACGTGCACCAGCCCACGGCGCAGACGATCGACGCGCTCATGGGGTTGGAGCTTCCCGCGGGGGTCGAGATCGAGGTCAAGCTCTGAGCGGCGCGCGGCGAGCGAGCGCGCGAGGGGGGGGCGGGTCGATCTCGGATTCGGCGATGATCATTTGTGGTGATTCGGCGGCGGCGATCGATCGATCGGGGACGTCCGGCGGCGGAGGCGCGGTCCGCGCGCGCGAAGGGAGAGACAGACGGACGGGGGTCTGGGTCTCACCCGGGAGGAGCGGACCGTCGCCCGCGTCGGGCGTGTACATAGCGATTTGTAATGCTCGTAGCGGCACATTCTTTGCTTGGCGGTGTGCAATTTTACTCGGCTCGACTGAACACTCGTCGTCGAACGGCACCACATCGATGAGCGGCGACCTCGTCGCGGAGCGCTCGCGGCGGCTCGTCGCGACCGTGACCGGCGGCGGCGAGCGGTCGTACGCGTCCTCGAGCGATGGCGTCCCGTCCTCGCGCGCGCATCGCGCGCTTCTCGAGCGACGCGCCGCGGGAGGGAGCCCGCTCGGACCGACGCGCCGGCGACGACGCGGAGGAGGGACGTCGTGGCGCGCGCGCGCGAACCGACGGTGGATCGCCGCGGGCGTCGCGCTCCTGTGCGCCGGGTACCTGCTGAAGATGAGCCTGGGATACACGCTCGTGACCTCGGCGGACGCGACGCCGCGGGGTGGGGCGCGGGGGCGCGCGGGCGACGACGACGCGCGCGCGCGTCCCGACGCGCGCGACGTCGGCGTCGGTACCGGATCGAGCGCGGGGACGACGCCGCGGCCGCCGCCGCCGCGCGACGGCGGGCGCGCGCACGAGGGCGAGCGCGTGGACGACCGCGAGGCGAACTTGAGGAAGATCGAGGAGCAGATCACGAGGAGCGCGGAGGCGCTCGCGTCGCTGCGGAGCAAGCTGGACGGCCTGCCACTACCGAACGACGCGGACGAGAAGGAGGAGGACGCGGCGAATTGGTGGCTTCGTGTCAAGGGGCGAGAAGGGCGAATCCGCCTCCCGACCGACGCCGCGACTCGCGACGAGCTCGACGAGCGCGGCGGTGACTGGCCGACGGAAGCGACGAAAGCGACGGAAGCGACGGAAGCGACGACGACGGCGGCGAACGCGAATGCGAACGCGAACGCGAAAGTGATTAACGCGCGCGAAAAGTTCGACGCCGTCGACCCGTGGCTCACGATCGGCATCCCGACCGCGCCGAGGGCGAACGACGTCGATTACCTCACCGCGACGATCGACGCTCTGATCGCGGAGCTCCCGGACGACGACGACTCCGCGCACTTCGGGAAGACGCGCGTCGTCGTGATGAACGCCGCGGGCGCCGGGACGGGAAATTCGCACCGCGCGTTTGAAAAAGTCCGAGACGCCGTCGTCGCGCTCGCGTCGAGGGCGACGGAGTCCGCGCCGCCGCCCGGCGCGCGCGCGGCGCTTCACGCGACGTTCTTCGACGCCCCGCTCGACGCGCACCCGGACCCGACGCCGGACGCGCGGGACCCGGACGATCTGCACAACCCGACGAGCACGCCGGGACGCGCGGTTCGGAAGCAGACGTCCGACGTGGTGTCCCTGCTCGACGCCGTCGTCGGCGGCGGCGGCGGCGGCGGCGGCGACGACGACGCGTCGGTGCCTCCGCTCGTCCCGCCGTCGCCGCTGTTCATGTTCATGGAGGATGACTTCAGGACGTGCGAGGGCGCGCTCAAAGGGCTGCGGTACCTCGTCCAGAAGACGCGGACGGTGTACCCGGAGTGGCTCGGTCTGCGGACGTCCTACGGCTTGAACGGCGTCGTCGTCCGCTCGGAGGATCTTCCGGGGTTCCGCGACTACCTTCTGAGGCACCAGGCGCGGCTGCCCCCGGATCTGCTGTGGACGGAGTGGGTCGAGGGCACGCGCGCGGACGTCCGCGAGCGCACGAACGCGCGGAAGCTGATCGTGTATCGGTATAACTTGTTCGAGCACCTCGGCGCCGTGAGCACCTTTTCGATTCGACCGCGGCGGCCGAGCTGGCCCGGGTGTTACGCGCCGATGTCGTCCGCGTGGTCGCTGACGGCGGTGGAGAAGTTCGACGAGCGGCGGTGCGCGAAGATAGGGGATCTGTTTCCGTGCACGGGGGACGTGGACATGGGGAAGTGGACGGGGAAGACGCCGAAGCTGCCGTGGGTGAAAGTCGGGTCGACGGCGGCGTTGAATTACTGACGACGCGGCCCGATTTTATCTAACGACATAGAATAGATAGTCTTCTAGCTACACGACGAGGTCGGTCGCGGTCGCGGTCGCGGTCGCGGTCGCGGTCGCGGTCGCGGTCGCTCACCGATCACCGATCACCGCTCCTCCTCCGGCGGCCGCAGCAGCGCCTCCAGGCGATCCACGCCGCTCTTCTCCTGCGCGGCGAACTCGCTCCGCCACGCGTCAACCTTCTTCGTCGGGTCTCTCTCGCGGCGCTTCGTCCGCACCGTCGCCGCCGCCCTCGACGCTCTGCTCTCCGCCGCTTTCCTCGCGTTCCTCTGCCACTGGTGCGCGGCGTGGACTGCTCTCGTGATCGTCTCGAACGCATCGCCGTCCTGCGTTTCTTTCTTTGCCGAGTCCTTCGCTCGCGGCGGCGCGTGCCCGGCTTTCGCGGCGGCGACGCGCGCGCGGGACGCCTTCAAAAACGCGCAGTGGCTAAACTTTTGACCCACCCTCAAAATCGGCGGCGGCGGCTCCTCCCCGGCGACGACCGCCGCATTCGCCGCCGCGTCCGGATTATTCCGATCCTTCAGAAGGTCCTGCAGCGGCTGCAGACCCTCGGTGCCCTCGCGCGCTTCCTCTTTCCTCCGCTCCTCCGTCGCCGCTCTCTCCTCCTCCGCTTTTTCCGATTCGTCCGCCTCCACGCGCTCGGCGTCGTCGGGGTGCAACGTCCGCCTCGGGAACGTGCTTCGAATGTCTCTCACGACGTCGTGCGGCGCGCCGTCGCGCTCCTCCTTCGCGGCGGCCTCGACCTCGCCGCCCGCGGCGGCGCCGTCGCCGGGCGCGGGCGCGGCGCGCGGCGCGCGGACGACGTACCTCCCGCACGCGTACGGCTTCCCGGGCTCGGACCACACGCCCTTGCGCTCCCTTCCGCTCTTCCTCGCGGCCGCGTCCATCATGAGCGCGACCGGGTCGGACGTGCTCGGGACGTGCGCGCCGTCGCCGCCGCCGTCGCCGCCGCCGTCCGGCTTTGGCTTCCTAGTAGGCGGCAGCGCGCTGACCCGCTCCTCCCCCGCGAGGTGCGCGTGGAACGCGCGCTCTTCGTCGCGAATCTCGGCGAACGCCGCGAAGTCGCGGAACAGCTTCGTGTCTCGTATCGCGCTCGTCTCCCTGATGCACTCCTTCAGCTCTCGCGTGGTCATCTTCCGCTCGCGCCCGGCGGCGGCGTTGGCGACCATGACGCGCGCGACGACGCGTGCGCGCGCGCGGCGAGGAGTGGCGAATCGCGCTCTCGAGCGAATCGATCCCCTTTCGTCGGGCGCGCGCTCGTCGGCGATTCCGTACCGAACAACAATATCGGTCAGTTGAAAGGGGGCGCGATCAAATGTTGAAACCGAGGGACCGGTGGAGACGGGATGACGCTGACGTCGACGCCCCGCCCCGAGGCCCAGCAGACGGCACTAATGTGCGGGCGCGCGCGGGTGACGTGCACGGACGCGGACGTCGCCGCCGCCGCGGGGACGTCCGCGTTCGTCAACCGGGACCAGTACGAGCCGCGGTACAACGCGCAGCCGGGGGCCGCGGTGCCGGTCGTGCGGCTCGCGACGCCGAGCGACCGCGCAACACGGCGCGCCACCTCCGTCTCCGCGGATCTCAGATCGGCGTCGGATGCATCCGACGCGTCCGACCACGACGACGACGAACGCGTCGTGGAC
Organism: Micromonas pusilla CCMP1545; assembly: GCF_000151265.4. Taxonomy (NCBI): domain Eukaryota; kingdom Viridiplantae; phylum Chlorophyta; class Mamiellophyceae; order Mamiellales; family Mamiellaceae; genus Micromonas; species Micromonas pusilla. The sequence goes on along the minus strand of NW_003315893.1, from coordinate 676,744 downwards.
TACATGCGATGGGGCCTCGTCCCGTCGTACGCCAGCGACGAGTCCTCCCCGAACTTCTTCGCGATGTTCAACGCGCGCGCGGAGACGCTCGCGGAGAAGCCCGCGTTCGCGCGCCTGGTAGCGACGTCGCGACGACATCGACGCGGCGTCGTCCTCCTCGACGGCTTCTACGAGTGGCGCGCGGAGGGCGGCGCGGTATCGCGCTCGGTGAAGCAGCCGTACTACGTCCACCTGACCGGCAACGACCGCGGCGGCGACGACGACGACGGTTCGAATGCCGCCGGGGGTGACGGTTCGTCTTCGGTGCTGCTGCGGTGCGCGGCGGTGTACGACACGTGGCGGCCGCGCGTCGGACCGCCGCTGACGACGTGCGCGATCGTCACCGTGGCGTCGTCGCGTAGGCTGCGATGGCTGCACGACCGCATGCCCGCGATTTTGAGGACGGACGAGGAGGTGGAGCGGTGGCTGGCGGGAGAAGAGGGCGATAATAATGGCGACGGTTCGAATGCCGCGCCACGGGGTGTTGGTTCGTCTTCGAAGAAGGAGGAGAAGAGGGCGTCCGCGGTTCTGAAGCCGTACGACGGCGAGGACTTGCGGTGGCACGCGGTCACGACGGAGATGAGTAAGATCGAGTTTCAGGGGCCGAGATGTTGCGAGGAGACGACGCCGAAAGTGCGTCAGAACGTGGGGAGCGTCGCGGATTTGTTCCGCAAGGCGGCGACGGCGAGCCCGGCGCGCGGGGGCGAGGGCGCGTCGCCGCGGGCGAATGCGCGCTTCTTAGAAGACGACGACGGCGGCGGCGAAGGCGACGGCGCCCCCGCGAAGAGGAAGACGCCGTCGTCGCCGTCGCCGTCGCGGCCGCGCGGGAAGAAACCCGCCGCTTCGCCTCCGGATCAGCGCTCTATCCACGCGTTCTTCGGGAAGAAACAGAGAGAGGGACGATAGGAGGCAGTACTTCATAGACACGTAGCCCGCGGCGCTCGCGCCGGTAGACTCTGCCTGGCTGGTTTCGAAGAACAGAAAACTCGGTTGTTTACTCTTCTGCAGCTCTTCTGTTTGAAAAGCGGCGCGATCGCGCCACCTGATGCACGCGCGGACCTCGCCCGTCGCCCCCCTATCCCCCCCCCGAGGACGCCGTTCCCCTCACCCCACCTCCCCCACGCGCCCTACCTCCCACGCGACGCCCACGCCCGACGCAGTCATGTCCACGGAGGATAAGATCGACGCGCTCATCGTGCGCCTGCACGAGATCGAGGCGGTCAAGTTTGGCGAGTTCACGCTCAAGTCCGGGCTCGTGTCGCCCATCTACGTCGACCTGCGCGTCATCGTGTCGTACCCGGACGTCCTCGCCTCCGTCGCGGGATGCATGTGGGAGGTTCTGAAGAGGAACGGCGCGGAGTTCGACAACATGTGCGGCGTGCCGTACACCGCGCTGCCGATCGCCACGTGCATGTCCTTGAACAACGATTGCCCGATGCTGATGCGACGCAAGGAGGTGAAAGACTACGGCACGAAGAAGGCGATCGAGGGCGCGTTCACGTCGGGGCAGACCTGCCTCATCGTCGAAGACCTCGTGACCTCCGGCGCGAGCGTGATGGAGACCGTGGAGCCGTTGAACGACGTCGGGTTGGTCACGAAGGACGTCGTCGTCCTCATCGACCGCGAGCAGGGCGGCGAGGCTCGGTTGCGATCGCACGATCTCCGCCTCCACGCGGTGCTGCCGCTGTCGCGGGTGCTGAAGACGCTCGAGGCGAAGAACCTCATGAGCGCGGAGCTCGTCGCGACCGTGAAGGCGTTCATCGCGGCGAACCAGACGGGGCCGAACGCGAGCGGGAACGAGATGGGCGCAGCCGCGGCGCCGACGCCCGCCGTCTTCAAACGCGATTCCTACGAACACCGAGCCACGCTGACGGAGAACAAGTGCGCGAAAGATTTGTGGAACCTCATGGCGAGGAAGAAGACCAACTTGTGCGTCGCCGCGGACGTCGGCACGGCGAAGGAGCTCATCGTGCTCGCGGACAAGATCGGCCCGGAGATTTGCATCCTGAAGACGCACTGCGATTTATACCCAGACTTTGACGACGCGTTCGGCGCGACGCTCCTGGAGCTCGCCGCGAAGCACGACTTCATGATCTTCGAGGACCGCAAGTTCGCGGACATCGGGAACACGGTCGTCGGGCAGTACTCCTCCGGCGTGCACAAGATCGCGGACTGGTCGCACATCACGAACGCGCACATCGTCCCCGGCGCCGGCATCATCGACGGCTTGAAGCAAGTCGGGCTGCCGAAAGGCCGCGGGTTGTTGCTCCTCGCGGAGATGTCCAGCGCGGGGACGATGGCGAAGGGCCAGTACACCGAAGACGCGATCGCGATGGCGGCGAAGCACCCGGATTTCGTCATGGGGTTCATCTCCACGAGACCTTCCGCGTGGAAGGGCGCGTGGTCCCGCGGGCTGGTGCAGATGACGCCCGGGGTGCAGCTCGGCGGCGGCGGGGACGGGTTAGGGCAGCAGTACAACACCCCCGACCGCGTCATCAAAGAGTGCGGATCGGACGTGATCATCGTCGGGAGGGGGATTTACAAGGCTGCGGATCCGGTCGCGTCCGCGGCGGAGTATCGCAAGGCGGGGTGGGACGCGTACGTCTCCGCGTTGTGAGCGAGCGGACGGACGGACGAACGGATCCCCAGCAGTCTTCTCTACAGTACGATATCCCCGAGGTTCATTAACCCTTGAAACAGCGATCAATTCAATCGTTATCGTTCGTTCTTCGAAACGCTCTTCGTCGGTGGTTTGATTACATCGTCGCGAGACGCGCTCGCGCTCGTCCCCGCGCGCGCGCCGCTCGCCGCTCGCTCACGTGAACAACTTGGCGACGGAGATGTTCTTCTCCGAGTCCTTCATCATCACCTTGCTCACGGCCATCTCGAAATCCTCTTGGGTGACGTGCACCCTGCGCTCTCTCAGCGCGAACATCCCCGCCTCCGTGCACACCGCCTTGCTCTCCGCCCCGCTCGCGCCCGTCATCTTCGACGCGATCTTCTTCATGTCGATCCCGCGCACTAAGTTCATCTTCCGCGAGTGAATCTTCAAAATGTCCACGCGCGAATCCTCTGTCGGGTTCGGGAACTCAATCTTGCGATCGATCCTTCCCGGCCGCAGCAGCGCGCTGTCGAGGATATCGAGGCGGTTCGTCGCCATGATCACCTTGATCTTGTTCGACGCCTCGAACCCGTCGAGCTGGTTCAAAAGCTCCAGCATCGTGCGCTGGACTTCGCTGTCGCCGCCGCCGCTCCCTCGCGCCGACCCGATCGAGTCCACCTCGTCCATGAACAGAATCGCCGGCGCGTTCTCCCGCGCCATCACGAACAGCTCGCGCACCATCCGCGCGCCCTCGCCGATGTACTTCTGCACGAGCTCCGACCCGCTGACGCGGATGAAGCAGCAGTCGGTGTGGTGCGCGACGGCTCGCGCCAGCAACGTCTTCCCCGTCCCCGGAGGTCCGTACAAGATCACCCCCTTCGGCTGCGCGATCCCCAGCGACTCGAACAGCTCCGGGTGTTTGATCGGGAGCTCCACCACCTCTTTGATCTCCTTCACCTGCTCGTCCAGGCCGCCGATCATGTCGAACGTGGAGTCCGGCACTTTCTCCACCTTCATGAGCGACACGAGCGGGTCCACGAGCGACGGGAGGATGAGATGGAGCGCGTAGCTGTCGTTCTTCAGCGCGACGCGCGCGCCGGTGGTGAGCGTGTTGATGTCTATGTCCTTCGCGATGTCCACGACGTATTTACCCTCGGGGTGAACCTGACGTTTGTCGCGGGAGACGACGAGGCGCGGAGGAGAGAGAGGAAGAGAAGCGAGCGGTCAGACGGATGATCTTGGTTTTTTTTTCGGAACCGCGCGGACGACGACCGCACTGGGAGGGAAGGCGGGCGGGCGGTCGAGGGTCGAGGGTCGCGGCGACCGATCGCGCGGGACGAGACGCGCCTTGCAGAGGACCTTCGTCTTCCCCATCACCTTCACGACTTCACCGACGTACGATCCGGGCTCTTGCAGGAGCTGGATCTCCTCGCGAAGCATCCGGACTGCGGGCGAGGGGTGGCGGATCGACGCGGAGGAGGGGGACGTCAGCGCGGGGATGGAAAAAATACGAAATCTGACCGTGCCGGCCGGGGCAACCCTACGGCGACGACGACGGCGCGTCCATCGCGGACGACGCGTCGCGTCGCCGTCGCGCGAACGTTCACGGCGTTCCAGCGACGAAGACGCCGCGCGAGGACGCGAAAACGCCGCGTCCTCTCGCGAGATCCGCCGCGCGGACGCGAGATCTCGCGCGGGAGGGGGCGCCCGAGCGCGGGGGTCGCGAGAGGACGCACCCTTGTGGTTCAGCTCGTTCCGCTGCGCCTCCAACCGCCGGAGGTTCTGCGTCTTATCCCTGACGGCGATCTCGTACTCCTCGATCTTCGCGCTGTAGTACCCGCGAAGGCCATCCTTCGCGGGTTGGGAGGTCTCCACGAGGACGCCCATCGTGCACGGAGACTGACCGCCTCTTCGCCGATCGAGGGACGTAAAAGGGGACGGCGACGGAGAGGTCAGTTTCGTAACTCATCACTGGGTCCTTTGGCGGCGGGGACCGTTCTCAGCTCGCTAGTCTAGCGTCTTCCTTCGTCTATGACATCGCTACCGATTAAATAAGTCGACCCTGGGCGCCCCCGGCGCGAACACGCCGCCGCCGCCGCTCGTCGCCGCGCGTTCTCCCTTCTTCTTCGCCCTCTTCCCTCGCTTCGCGTCGCCGCCGTCGGCGGCGGCGTCGTCGTCGTCGCTCCCGTCGCCGCTCCCCCCGCCGCCGCCGCCGCCGCGTCCGCCGCCCGCGCCAAGTACGGTCCCGCCCGCGCCCTTCAAGGCCCCAGGGCCCCTCGCCCCGCCGCCCCCGCTCCCGAGGATCCCTCCTCCCTCCATCATCGCGCTCCGCTCCCACGCCTTGGCGCACTTCTGGTACAGCAGCAACGCGGCGCGCGCGTCGTCCACGCTCGAGTGCTCTCCCGCTTGAATCTCCAACCCGAGCTCGCGCGCGCAGAGTTCCTTCAGCGACCGGCTCCCTCGCCCGCGCGCGATCCCGTCCGCCTGCGCGCGCTCGCGCGATCGCAGCGGCCGCGTCAACGGCCGATACGTCGCCGTGTCGCGCGTCGCGCGTCTCGGGTGGTCCAGGAGTAACGCGCGGAGGTCGTTTTTGAGCGCGTGCCCGACGAGGATCCGGCCGCGGAGGATGTCAGCCATCTTCCGCTGGATCTCCTTGAACGGCGGCGCGCCTCGGAGGTCCTGCGCGCGGACGCCGGACACCGCGGTGCGGTAGTCCGTGACGTGCTCCGTCGGGGCGACGAACGTGTCGAGGACGACGTTGCCGTCCTCGTTCACGACGGACACTCGCGCGAGGATGGAGCGTCGGCCGTCCTCGCCCACGCCCACCATTTCGCAGTCGAGCGCGATGACGTCCGTGAGCGCGGTGTTCCTTCCCGTCGGCGCGGGTTTCTTCGAGACGTGCGCGATGGCGTCGTCGTCGTGAAACGCGCCGCCGTGCCGCGTCCGTGCGTCGTCCGCGGACGCGGCGAGCCTCTCGTCGCGCTTGCGCTTCGCCTTGGTCGATCGCCCCGCGCCGATTTTCGTCGCGAGCGCGCCCCAGTTGGACGCGCCGACGACGCCGGGGGCGAGCGCCGCGGGCGAGACGCCTTTCTTTTTCTTCTTCTTCTTCGTCTTGAGCGTCATCTCCGCGGCCGCGACGGCGCCGTCGCGGCGTTTCTTCGCCATCCTCGCCGCGCGCGACGCGATGTGAGCGCGGCGGCGTCCAGCCGCCGCCGACGTGCGATGCCAGTCATCTCTTCTCGCGCTTTTTCGGATGTGTCACCGCACCGCACGTCTTTATCCAGTCCTTCGCGTCGACGCGCTTCGCTTCACAACGCGCCGTCGCGTCCGCACGCGCGCGCTCGGCTCATCACCTATCGCGTCGTCTCGACCGCGTTCGCGTCGTTCGCACAGCTCGCGTCGAGCGCGGTATTCACCCACCGCGAAGGAGGCAAAGGAGAGCGTCGTCGCTGCGTCGCGCGAGAATCCATCCGATCGACGGTCTCCGAAGCACCGCCGCCGCCAGTTCTCTCTCTCGTTCATGACCTCTGCGACAACGAACGCGATGGGTCCGGCGTCGATGTTCGCGTCCGCGGCGAGACGCTCCGCGCGATGCGCGTTCTCCTCGCTCCGCGCCGCCGCCGCGGCGCCTCGCCCGGGGTCCGCGCCGACGCGCGACGCCGCCGCGTCCTTCTCGAGCGTCCTCGCGTCGTCGTCGACGTCGTCGTTCGCGGCGCACCGCGGGACGACGCTCCTCCCGATCCCCCGCCACCGCGCGCGCCGCCTCACGCTCGCCGCGGCCGCGGAGGCGAACGTCTCGGACATCGACATCGGCGAGGACGCGAACCCGAAGCTCCCGCCCGCGGTGAGCTCGCTCGTCGACGGCTCGCTCGTCGTTCTCGAGGGCGTCGGCGGCGACGTCGCTCCGGGCACGATCGTCCACCTCGGCGCGGACGGCGCCAAGGCTGTGCTGTTGTCCCATCGCGAGCCCAAGTCGTTCGCGCTGATGTTCAACGACGGCAGCGAGGAGAACGGCTGCGGCGCGATCGCGCTGGGTCCCGGGACCGCGAAGGTCAAGGCGGGGGACGCCGTGGAGATTTTGAAGAAGAAGAAATTCGTCATGCCCGCGGAGGCCGAGGTGAGAGGCCGGCACCTCGGCGCGCTCGGGCAGCCCCTGGACGGACGCCCGACGCGGCCCATCCCCGGCGGTAAATTCCGCGACGTCACCGCCGGCGGCGGCAGCGAGCTCATGATGGAAACCCCGAGCGTGGAGGACAGGAAGCCGATCACGACGCCGCTCGTGACCGGGATCAGAGCCGTCGACGTCCTCACCCCGGTCGGCCGAGGCCAGTGCATGCTCCTCACCGGCGAGCTCGGGACCGGGATAAACATGCTCGGCCTCTCCGCGGTCGCCGCGCAGGCGAAGAGCGGCGTGCGGTGCGTGTACGGCGCCGTGGGCGCGTCCGCGGAGGACAGCGGGATGGCAATCGCCGGCGAATTAGGCGCGTTCTATACACTGGTCCCCATACGACCGCGTTGGCGTGGTGAACGCCGTTTCTTAAGGACTTTTGCCGGCGTCTCTCTCCGCCCATCCCCCGGTTTCAATCCCCGCCCTCGACGCCTTTCAACTTCAACTGACGCCTTTCAACTCCACCCCGACATTCGCTCGTATGGAACGGCCCTTAGCGGAGAACGGCGTCATGGAACACGTCACCGTGGTGTCGTGCTCCCCGAACGCGAGCATGGCGGAGCGGTACGCGGCCACGTGCGCGGCGTTCGCGGTCGCGGAGGGCGCGCGCGCGGAGGGCCAGGACGTCTTGCTCGTCCTCGACGATTTCACCGGGCTGATCGGGTTCACCGTGGACATGGCGAAGCTCTCGCCGCAGCTCGAGAACAGCGCGCCGACGGAGGAGGACGGCGTGGAGAGGATGGTGGAGTACGAGGGGATGATCATCAACGCGCTGCTCGCGGAGAGGAGAAGGTTCTTGGGGATGACGCTGCAGAGGTGCGCGCGTCTCAACGATAAGAATGGAGGCGGATCGCTCTCGTTGATCGGATGCATGTGGCACCAAAAAGGCGCGTACAAGGGCAGGAAAGGGTCGAAGAAGGATTCCGGGGATCTCGCCGCGGAGGCTGCGCTCCCGAGCGGGTTCGACGAGATGAGCGACGAGATGAAAGCGAAGATCACCGCGGCGCTGGAGAAGAAAAAGAAGGCGGCAGAGGCGGCGGCGGCGGCGGAGGCCAAGAAGGACGCCGCGATGGCCGCGGTCGCGGCGGCGAACGAGAAGTTTATCCAACCGCGGTCGCTCGTCGAGGAGTTCATGAGCATCACGGACGGTCAGGTGATGGTGGACTCGTACTCTCCGAAAAACGGCTGGGTCATCAGCGTTAAAGATTCAGTGTCGCGCATCGGCACCCCCGGCGCGGCGGCGCCGTTGAAATCGCTCGACATGATGCAAATACGTCTGGACGTCATGCAAGCGGACGACATGGTCGCGTTCGGAAACGAGGGCGACGAGAAGGACTACATGGGGTCGCGATCGCAGTCGATCCGCGGGGTGTTACGACAAACCCCAGGGGAACCGTCAACGCTGTCGGAGACCGTCGTCGGGGTGTATGGGTTACAGCGCGGGCACGTGAAAAACATGAACGCGGACGCCGCCGCCGCGCTGACGAAAAAGGCGGTGGAGAAAGCGCGCGAGACGATCCCGGAGGTGATGGCCGCGATCGATGCCGCGCCGGGGACGGCGCTCACCGCGGAGGTGGAGGCGAAGCTGAAGACGTTGTACGAGTGAAGCCGCGTCGAAGAGCGAGGATCGGGAGTAGATGACAACAAAACGAAAAAATAAACTCAATTCAGAAGAAGGGTAAGAGTTACCGCGGCGTGCGTGCGTGCGTGCGTGCGTGCGTTTCTTCGTTCGTCCGTTCCCTCTCGTCTCGTCCCTCTCACGCCACGACGGCCGCGGACGCGAGCACTTCCTTCGCTTTCCCCACGAGCTCGTCCTTTTTCATCTTCCCGAAATTTCCCGTCGCGCCGGCTTTTTTAAGAAAGGCGATGAGTTCGTCGCCCGGGAACTTCGCCACGGCGTCCGCTCCTTCGTCTTTGAAACGCTTCCGCACGGCCGCGTCGTTGAGCTCCGGGTCGATGACTTTGCGCTTCCTCGGCGCTTTCTTCGGTTTCTCCGCGCCGGCGGTGCCGTCCGCGGCGGCGACGACGCCGGCGGCGGGTTTGGATTTCGAAAGCGCGGGTCTCGGAGCCGCCGCCGCGGCGGCGGAGGCGCCGCCGAAGGGTTTCATGACCGCCGGCGCTCGAGGCTTCGGCGCGGGCGGCGGCATCGCCGCCGCGTCCGCGGCAATTTTCGCGGCGTCCTCGTTTCCGGCGTCGTTCTCGGCCATGAACATCGCATAGATCTCCGCGGTCATGTCGCCGTCGTCCTCCGCGTCCGTCTCCGCCGGCGTCGGCGTCGGCGCCGGCGCCGGCGCTGAAGCCTTCGCGAAGACGGGCGCGCGCGCCATCGCGGGAGCCGCGGCGATGACTACTGGCGACAGCGTCTCAGGCGCGACGACGACCGCGGGAGGAGAAGGACGCCCCCCCGCCGCCGTCGTCGCCGCGACGGCGGGCGGCGGCGGCGCGTGCGTCGCCATCACCGGCGCCCGCGGCTTCGGCTTCGTGACTTGCTCGGGCTGCGGCGGTGGCGGCGGCGTGATCGTCGTCGCCGTCCCGTCATTCGCGCGCGGCGACGGCGGCGGCGCCGGCGGCGACGGCGACCGCGCCGCGGCCTCTCTCTTCGCGAACCCCGCGAGCGCGACGGTCCGCGGCGGCCCCGTCTGCTTCCGCGGCGGCGGCGGCGGCTTCATCGGCGTCTCGTCCTCCGCGGGGTCCTCGACGCGGACGCTCAGCGCCGCGGCCGCGGCGTTGATGAGCTCCAGCGTCTTCTTCCCGGCGTCGCCCGGTAGGGACGTCGCGGTGTGGAACAAATCGCAGTTTGTGATCGCGTACGTCGCGACCCCAGGCTGGGCAACCGCGTCGGCGGCGGCGACGGCGGCGGCGGCGACGGCGGATTTCTTGCTCCCTCCGCCCCCCTTCTTCTTCTTCCCTTTCGTCGTCGTCGCCGCCGCCGCCGTGTCCGCCGTGTCCGCCGTCTGCTGCTTCAGCTCGTCCTCGTTCCCGCCGCCGACGCGGTCCAGGGTGACGCGCACGCCCATGAACGCGCTCGTCCTCACGTCCTCCGCGAACCGCGAAATCAAATCCATGGATTTTTCCGCCGTCATCGCCGCCGGAACGTCCGTCGCCCCGGTCCGCGTCAACAGCAACGACGTCGGCCACAGGTGCCGCACGCGGGGATCGCGGTCGTCGCAGAACGAAATCTCCGCGTACGGCGGCATCTTCGAAAGGTCGGCCGCGTCGTCGCCGTCGTCGTCGTCTTCGGTCGTCGCGATCATAGGGGGGACGCCGTCGGTGAGACCGTGCCGGGCGGAAAACGCGCGCTCGAACGCGGCGGCGTCTTCGTGCCCGTACGCCGCCGGCGGTGTGAACACGAACGACACGACCCTCGCTTCTTTGTGCAGGATCGGCGCGGGCGTCACAAGCAACGGCTCGGCGGCGCCGTCGTCGTCGTCCGCGCGGTCGTCGCCGTAGTCGTCCAACGGCGAGACGTCGTCGACGGCGCACAGCTGTGCGTCCTCGCCGCGCCGCAGCGTCGCTTCGATGACCTCCTTCGCGACGCCGGCGCATCGCATCGCCGCGACCGGGTGGGACATCCTCTTTAATCGCGTCGTGACGGTGGTCACGGACGGGATGACCACGCGCGCGTTCGGGAGCTCGGAGGCGATGAACACCGGAGGCGAGAGGAGGAGGGCGTCCACGCACACGGCGCCGTCGGGCGCCGTCGGAAAGTACGAGCCGCGCGCCGCGTGTAGGAGCCGCGCGCCGCTCCGAGGCGCGCTTCCGAACCCGATCCATGAACGCGTCGCCGCCGCCGCGGGGCCTTCGATCATCGCGCGCGTGAGGATGCGCGGGAGCATCGCGCGGACGACGTCCGCGCTCTCGGCGGTCGTGCTCGGTTCGACCACGGCGAAGCGCGCGCCCGCGGCGCGCGCCGTCTCCGGTATCCTGCAGAACAGGCCGACGAGCTGATGCAAGGCGTGGTCCGTGACGACGACGAGGACGTCGGCCGTCGCGCGGAGGACGACGACGCGCGTCGAGGGAGGGTCGTTCGCGAGCCTCTGGCCCTCGTCCGAGGCCCCGCGGCGGCAGAACGCGTTCACCTCCGAGTTCAACGACCGCTCGAGCGCCGCGCACGTCGACGCCGCGGCGACGTCGCCGAGCGGCGTCTCGAGCTTCAGAAGCCGCGAGGACAGAGGCGAGGAGAGGGTCAACGTGCCCGCGAGGGACGGCGAGCCGAGGTCGAGCGTCGGCATGGCGGCGTCGCGCGTCGCGTGTCGTCCGAGAGGCGCGCGGCGCGAAAGTGTCGCACAGCTGTGAACGGAACAGAACGAGGAAAAAAGGCAGTCATCAGGTCCCTTCCAGTCCCTCCCTCGCGCCTCGCCCACACCCAGGGGCGCATGGAGGAGGATCCGCCTCCGCCTCCGCCTCCGCCTCCGCCTCCGCCTCCGGCGGCTTCGGAGTCGCCCCCCGCGCCGTCGTCCCCGTCCCCGTCGCCGTCGCCGTCGCTGAACACGGACCACGACGCGTGGCACGTCGCGCCCGATGGATCTACGCGCGCGACGACCTGGCCTCTGCTCGCGCGCGATATGAGGGTTCCGAACCACTACGCCGCGCTCCTCGCGCTCGCGGGGGAGACCCCGGAGACGGCGCAGCAGATCGAGAAGGACCTTCCGCGCACGGGCGCGACGTTCGCGGTGCAAGGGCTCCTCAAGCCAGGTGCGCGGATACAGAGACCGTGGACGCGATCGACCTTTCCTCCGCGTCGGACGATCGAACGAACGAACGAACGAACGAACGATCGAACGAGCGCTTCGCCCTCCCCCGCGCGTGAGCGTAACGTCGCGCTTCCTCACGACGCTGACCTCCGCGCGTCTCCTTCCCCAGGGCTGCCGATGTGGGACTCGCTACGGAACGTCCTCACCGCCTACGCAGCGCACGACCCGCGGACGGGCTACGTCCAGTCCATGAATTTCCTCGCCGCCTTTCTCCTCCTCGCCGGCGTCTCCGAAGAAGACGCGTTCTGGTCCCTGTGCGCGCTCGTGAACGTCGTCGTCCCGGGGTACTTCAGCGAGGGCATGGCGAGCGCGAAGTTAGATCAGAGGGTCTTCTCGCGCCTCCTGCACGCGCACCTCCCCGGGGTCGGACTCCACCTCGAGTCGCTCGCGCCGGATAACATCGTGTGCGGCATCATAAGCTCGCAGTGGCTGCTCACCTTGTTCGTGAACGTCCTGCCGACGGAGGCGACGATGCGCGTGTGGGACGAGGTGTTCAAGGCGAAGAACCGCGCGCCGCTGTTCGCGTCGTGCCTCGCGCTGCTGTCGCCGAGCGCGGACGACGTCATGGCGTGCTCGGAGATGGGCGAGGCGATCGAGCTGTTGCAGCGGCTGGGGAGCGAGGTGGACGTGGAGGGGTTCGTCGCGAGGGTGAAAACGCTTCTTGAGGGGCCGTTACACCCCTCGAAGTTCGATATCGAGGTCGCTCGCGAGCGCGGGAGGCGCCGGAGAAAGTCCGACGACGGGCTCCCGCAGTCCGTGAGGGACACGCCGCCGTTGACGGAGACGGACGAGATCGTCTCGGGGATCGTGAGGCGCGTTCTATGCACTGATCCCCATATGACCGCGTCGGCGTGGTGAACGCCGATCCTTAGGGACTTTCGCCGTCGTCTCTCTCCGCCCACGCCTCGCTTTCAATCCCCACCCGCGTTGCCTTTCAACTCCGCTTCTGACGCCTTTCAACTCCACCCCGACGTTCGCTCATATGAAACGACCCTCGACCCTCAGCGACCTCTCCGACGTGATGTCCGCGCGGGCGTTGGAGCGGGCGGACGCGCTCGCGGACGCGACGGAGCGCGCGCTCAAGCTCGTGACCGGCGGAAACGAAGGCGAAGGCGACGACGCGGAGGAAGAAGGCGGCGGAGCCGAAGAAGCGGTCGAGGGCGAGGAGCTCGAAGGGTGGGAGATGACGGAGCCGCCCGCGGCGTCGACGTCGTCGCTCGAGCTTATGATTCGCGTCCCCGGCGCGGAGGACGACGACGACGCGTTAGAGCACGGCCTCCTCGCTGAGATCGCGGCGATCCGATCCATGGCGCCGGAGCCCGCGAACGCCGCGTCGTTCTCGGACTCGCCGATGGTGTCTCCGGTCGGATCGCCGTCGTCTAGGAGCGGCGGCGGGGACGATCCGTTCTCCGCGTTTGGCGGGCGAGCGGCGGCGGACTCGAGCGACGCGGACTCGTCCCCGTCGACCGCGCCGCCGCCGTCGGCTCTAAACCCCGCGGCGAGGGCGTCCGAGACGTACCTCCTCCCCGTGGAGGGTCTCGGTCTCTCCGCGCGCGAGGTGTCGTCGCTGACGGATAAGCTCGCGCGATTGGACGAGCGCCTTCGGAAGCTCCCGACGCATCGGTTTGAATTCACGCGCGCGGTGAAGACGACGGCGACGCGACCGTTGGGCGCTCTGAACAGCTCCTCGCTCGAGACGCTCCGCGCGGACTTCGCCGCGGACGCGACCGCGTTCCGCGCGCTGACGCAGAGAGCGCTCGCGATGGGGTCGAAAGGGTTAGCGTGGGAGCGCGGCTCCGGCGTCGCCGCGAACGGGTTGGACGAGGGCGGGCCGCTGTGGAACGCGTGGTCGGACTCGCTCTTCGAGCACGTCGTCCGGCGCGGGGACGCGCTCCTCGAACGACTCGAACGGATCACTCGAGAGCTGTCCTGGGTCGTGGACACCGTCCGCGGCGGCGCGGTCGGCGATGGCGGGGAGGCGTTCGTGCCCTTAGAAGGGAGCCGCGCGGGCGGCGGCGGTGGCGGCGGCGGCGGGATCGCGTCGGACCGCTGGGAAGACGTCTCCGCGTCCGTCCCAGGCGGGGGAACGTGGAGGAAGAAGCCGTCGAACCCCCCGGACGTCGTCGTCTTGGACGAAACGAGGCGCGCGCACGTCGCGCGTCTCGACGCCGAGCTCGCGTCCTTGCTCGAGCTCGTCAGGGCGGTGAACGCGAACGCGGCCGCGGACCTCCCGAAGCTGGAGAAGAACGTCGCCGCCGCGCGCGCTGGGCTCGCGTCCGAGGCGACGGCGAAGGCGACCGCGCTGACGGAATGGTTCGCCGCGGCGGAGGCGCGAAGGCGACGGAAGTCGTCCGCCACCGCGGCGAGCGCGCGCGCGGCCGCGAGCGCGGTCGACGGCGCGTTCGAGCCGCCGTCGTCGACGCCGACGCCGAAGCCCGCGGCGACGGACGGCGCCGAGGAGGACGCGCCGAGGACATCGGCGGACGTCTCGAGCTCCCCGGAGGCGCTCGAGCTCGCGTTCGACGTGGAGATCTCTCGCCTCGACGCGGCGGACGCGGCCGCGGCGGCGGCCGCGAAGGCCATCACCCGCCGCCGCAACGCCATCGAGCGCGACCGCGCGCACAGCGAGCGCGTCGGGAAGCACGCGGCGCGAGCGAAACAGGACGCGGACGCGCGAGTCAAACGCCTCGACCGCGTCGCCGACGCCGCGCGCGCGTCGTTGCGACGCCGCGGCGCGTCCGCGCTCGTCCCCGAGTGCGAGGACATCGCGGCGGACGTCCGAGAGTTTGGCGACGAGGTCACGCACGCCTGGGCGACGCAGACGTCGCGGTGGGCGGAGTTCGCGCGAGACGCGACGTCCGCGGTGGCGATGGGATACGTCACCGTCGTCGACGCCGCCGCGGAGTGCGCGACGGAGCTCGCCGAACGCGGCGCGAAGGAGCTGTCGGAGCGGACGCAGAGAGAGGACGCGGGGCTCGACGGCGACGGCGACGTGCCGCTGAGCGTGATGTTCGGAGGGAGCGGCGGCGGCGGGGGTGGCGGCGGGGGAGGAGGTGGCGTGGGATCGGACGCGCTCGCCGCCGCGGCGAGGAGCGTGCGCGAGTCCGGGTCGAGGGCGATTCGAGACCTCGCCGGGAACCTCGGGTCGAACATCTCGAAGCTCTCGGACGCGTTCGGCGCCGGAGGGTGGGCCGCGCGGTTCAAGCCGGGGGCGAAGAAGACGAGCGGCGGCGGCGGCGGCGGCGCGGCGAGGGACGACGCGGGCCCCGGCCCCGGGGGGACGAAGGCGCCCGGCGCGGGGGCAGAGCGCGACGGCGACGCGGCGACCGCGGGCGTCGCCGCGGAGGCGGCGTCGGCAGCGGGCGAGGACGGCTCCGAGGCGCCCGAGGCGGGGACGCCGAGAGAGTCCAAGGCGACGAAAACGCTATGAGAGGACGTGAAGCGCACGGAGGACCGAAGGGACGCGCTCGTCGCGAGGAAGACGTGGCTGAGAGAGCTGCTCGTGTCGCAGACGCCGCCGACGTTCTCGACGAAGCTGACGATGCGGGAGGACGCGAAGACCCCGCCGCCGCCGCCGAAGCCGCCGGCGCCGCCGCCGTCCGCGGCGCTTCCCTTTGGCGATAGCTTGATCTGACGACGTGAACGATATCGGATCATACATTACATTCATTCAAAGTCACACGACGCGTCGTAGATACATTACGTGTACGTTCGAACGATATCTCCGTCCGTCACTTCTTTCTCCACCGGTAGAGGTACTCCTGCCTCCCGCGCGCCCACTGCGCTTCCGGTACCTCCGTCAACGACATCGCCTCGAACCCGTTCGCGCTCAGAAGCGCCTCCACGATGCTCGGTCTCAGCGCGAACGGCGGCCCGCCCTCGAAGTCGCCGATCGGGAACACCAAGCTCACGAGTTCCCCCCCCGGTTTGACCAGCGCGCCCATCCGCTTCCCCCACTCCTCCCTTCGCCCGGGCGGGATCGCGCACAGGAACGTGCAGTCGTACACCAGGTCGTACTTCTCCCGCGGCGCGTGCGCGAAGAAGTCGTCGACGACCACCTTCGCGCGCTCGCCGACGACGTCGCCGCACGTCGCGAGGTACGCCTCGCACGCCGCCTTCGCGGTCTCGCTGATCTCGAGGCCGACGACGGCGCGGTCGCTGGACGCGAGCGCGGCGACGGCATATCCGCGACCGCACCCAGGAACGAGCGCGACCCCGTTCGGGAGCGCGCCGGAATCGACGAGATCCGCGAGCGCGGGCTCGGCCCTTCGCGCGTCGAACGCGTCCCCGGGGTTCAGCCCCGCGGCCCACATCTCTTCCCAGTTCTTATCCGGCATGTCGGCCGGATAGCGTTGTTGTCGCGCCGCCGCGGGCGAGACGACGTCGCGAAGAAGATCCTTCGGCGAGGAGGACCGAGCGAACGAGCGACGCGGTCGCGATCGCGAACGCCCCGCCTTAGGCGCGTTTCGAGCGAAGGGCGCGGACGACGAGAGACGAGCGGCGGCGACGGACGTCGCGACGCGACGGAGCGGAAGCGCGCGCGCGAATCGAGCGGCGACGTACGTTCCGACCGCGAGCATGCCACGCCCGTGCGGTGCGCGCGGGGTATGCCGCCGCGGACGGACCAGCCGCCGCGGCGTCGCGGCTGGTCGAGGATTTCGTCACAGTGTGTCATATCATCCAGCAGCAGCAGCGCAGCGCGCGTGTCACAAAATACAGAAAGTAGGCACCTCCCTCAGTGCCGCTACCTCCTCACCGCGATGTAGGCGTAGAACACTGCTTTGTTCTTCCGTATGATCCTCCCTAACCCCCCACCGCCGCCCGTTACGTCCTCTTCCACCTCCGCCGCGGTCGGCGGCGTCACGTCCCACTCCAACGTCTCGTCCAATAGCAGCCCTCGCCTGTCCTCCGCGTCCCCGTACGTCACGCACACGTACGTCCCCCCCGGTCGGAGCACCCTGCAGCTCTCTCGCAACATCCGTCGCGCGCGGCTCCCCTCCGTCTCCGGGTCGTCGTCCAGCTGGCACATCGTGTCGAGCGTCGCTTTATCTAACACGACGTCGAACGCGCCGTCGCCGTACGCGTCCATGTCTGTGACGTCCACGACGTCGTAACGCACCGGGCGTCGCGTCGCGACCGAGAGCGGCCGCGGGTCCGCGTTTTCGTCGTCTTCGTCGTCTTCGCGCGCGCGACGTTCGCCGCCGTCGTCGCCGTCGTCGTCGTCGTCGTCGCTGTCCGGCTCCACCCCCGCCGCGGCGACCGCGTCCGCGCGCCACCTCGCTTGGTTCCTCGACGACGTCTCCCGCATGACGTCGATGCAGTTCTCGGAGTAATCCACCGCGGTCACCGCGACGAAGCCGTCGTCCGCGAGATCCTCCCCAAGCGTCGACGTCCCGCAGCCGAGGAGGAGGATCGACGACGTCTTCTCCACCCCGACGGACGATAGCAACGCCGCGATCGCGTCGTAGCCGACGTACCACTCGTTCGATACCTCCCCCCTCGTGCTGTTCGCGCCGATAACGCACCCGGTCGCGTACCGCGCGTCCCAATACGCCTTGCTGCCGTAGATGGACGCGGACGACGACGACGCGTCCGAAGTGGGGGCGACGACGGCGCGCCCGCCGCTCGGATGATTCGAGGCGGCGTCGTCGGAGGCGTCCGAGTCGGAGTCGGAGACGTCCTCGCCGCGGTCGCGCCGTTCCTCGCGGTCGAGGAGGCGCTTCTTCGCCGCGAGCTTCGCGAGGAACGCGTCGAGTTTCGACATCGATCGGTCGCGGCGCGAGGCCGCGGCGCCGGGCGATCTGATGACGCGCGCTTTGTTCTGTTTGGTGTGCCGACGAACGCGACGAAAGCGAAACTTCAGAAAATCGGCGGGAACGCGAACGCGGCGCGCCACAACGAGTCGCGCCGCGCCGCACGATATGCGGGTCGAGGTGTTCGACGCGACCGCGGTGCGTGCGCACGTCGACGAGGTGCGTCTCCCCGGCCAGTCTCCCTACCCCCTCGCGCCGTCGTCTGGTCGTCCGCGCGTCTCGTCGTCGTCGTCGTCTCCGTCCCAACAGAACCCGATCTCGCGCGCCTCCTCCCTCACCTCGATGGCGACCTTCCGTCCGTCCACAGGTTCGACGCGTGCACGCGGAGTGCTTCCCAGGAGAGGTCGCGGACGACGAGCCGGACGCCGCGTTCTGGGACCGCGTCACCGCGTGCCACGACGAGGACGCCATCACGTGGTTCCTCCTCTTCGACGACGACGGCCCCGCGATCGAAGCCGAGGGATCCGCCCATGAAATGATTTTCGACGCGAAGACGTCGCCGCCGCCGCCGCCCCCCGCGCCGCGACCGCTCATCGGTTTCGCCGCGGCGACGCCGTACACCGCGAGCCTGTACGGCATGCACCTCGGCGTGACACGACCACACCGAGGGCGAGGCCACGGCGCGTGGATCATGCGAGAGGCGCAGTGTTGGGCGCACGAGCGCGGCTACCCCAAGGTCCAGGCGACGGTGGAGCGCGCGTCGACGCGGCTGATGAAGTATTACGCGTCGCTCGGCGCCACCGTCGTGGAGACCGGGTTCGGGGGCGGCGGCGGCGGCGGCGGCGGCGGGGAGGCGGGGAGCATCGTTCGCGTGGAGAGGGTGTTCGACGAGGTGATCGCGACGACGGAGAGGGACGCGAGCAGGGCGCACGCGAGGGCGTTGGAGTCGTCGGCGGCGGCGGCGGCGGCGGGGTCGGGGGCGGGGACGCGGAGAAGGCGAGCGGCGGGGTCGGGGGCGGCATCGTTCGCCGCGGGCGCCGTCGTCGCGATGCTTCTCCGGAGGCGGCGATGACGTAGGGCTATGAACGTGGCCGCGGTCGGGGGATGGCGCGCGTCCGAAGAGCGATATAGTACAGCATATATTAGGAGCTACGTAGGATAGACGAGCGGTCCCGTCGCGTCGACGCGCTCGGGAAACCGCTAAACCTTAGCTCAAGTCGGCGACTTTCCAGTGCGCGGGAACGTCCACGTCGTCGTCGTCGTCGTCCCCCGCGTCTTTAAATTGGTCCGCGTCGAACCCGGCCATGAGCGCGGCGGCGACGGCCCTCCCCGCGGGCGTTCTCGCCCCGCCCGGGGTCATGAGGAGCTCCCCGGGCCCCAGGGCCGTCCCCGCGGTCGTCGCCGTCGCCGTCGTCGTCGTCGTCGCCGCCGCCGCCGCCGACCCCCCCCCGCCGGTCCCGCCGGTCCCCACGCCGTCGTACCGCTCCCCCGCGCCGCCTTCCTTCCCGATCGACTTCACCCTGACCTTCCCGGTCGCGGGGTCGACGCTCACGTTCAATCCCATCGCCGCGAGCTCCTGCGAGTCCGCGGCGGCTTCCGGCTGCATCGACTCGATCTCCTTCCTCGCGTCCTCGCTCCCGTGGCACAGGTTCCGCGTCGCCCACAGCGCCCACTCGCGCAGAAAATCCTCGCCATCCTCCCCACGCGTCGCCGCGAGGATGATCGGCACGCCCCCGAGCTTCACGACCTGGTCGCACACCCCCGGGCGGTTAAACATCGCGTTCGCGAGCGGCGCGAGCGCGTCGACGCGGTACCCCGGCCACGGCCGCGCGGTCGGAAACGGCGCGTGGCCGTCCCGCAACGCGGCGGGGCCCCCGACGACGTCCGGGTCCAACCTCGGCGCCGCGGTCGGCCCTCGCGCCTTGGACGTGTTTCCCGCGCCCATCGGGGGCGGGAGCGCCGCGGTCAGGCCCAGGAGGAGTCTCGGGAGGCCCATCGCGGCGAGCGCGGTGACGACGTCATGCGGCGTGTTCATCGACGACGGGCGGATCTCGAGCTCGGTGAGTCTTCGGACGAGTTTGAGGCTCTCGCGGAGCACGGCGGCGGCGGCCGCCGGCTGGTCGTCGTCGTCGTCGTCGGGATTCGCCGCCGGAATCGCCTTCACCTCCGTCGACGCCGACGCCGACGCGTGCACCGCCGCGGCCGCGCGCGAGGTCATGTCCAAAAGATACGCGAGCGCGCCGTCGGACAACGGCGACGGCGCCGGCGGTTCGGCGGAGCCGGGCGCGGCGGCGTCGGCGTCGGCGTCGCGTCGCGGCGGCGGCGGCGGCGAGCTCCCGATCTCCTCGTGCACGAGCGCGAGGAGCGTCGCCTGCGTCAGGGAGAACCTCTCGGTCGTGGTCTCGTCCGGGAGCTCGGTGATCTTCGCGCCGCCGCCGCCATCGACGGCGAGGGCTAAAATTTTCCTCCGCAACGCGTCGTCCCTCGCCGCGGCGACGTCCGCGGCGCCTCTCGGCAGCGACCGACACAGCGCCGGGAACCGCTCCCCGCCGTGCGTGCAAGCCGCCCTCACAAACCGCGGCAACCACTCCCCGCCGCCGCCGCCTCCCGCGCCGATCGCGTCGTCGCACGCCGCGCGGAGCAACGGCGACCACAGCGCGCGTCCCGCGCGAAACCCGACGACGTCGTCGTCGTCCACGGCGTCCCTGGCTTCTTCCCCGACCTCCTCCCCGCTCTCCTCTCGACCGCGACCGCCGCTCATCACGCGCGCGTGCGCGAGCATGCACAGCGGCGGGTGCGCGCGCCGCGCGGCGGGTCCTCTCAGCGCCGCGACGGCGGCGACGCCGTCAGGGAACACCGCGCGCCACACGAGGTCGGCGTCGGCGCCGCCGCCGACGGCGCAGTTGCACGCGAGCTGCGTCGCGACGACCAACTCGCTCACCGCGTCGTCGTTCTCGTCCGTCGCGCGCTCCGCCGCGGTCGCGAGCGCGGGGAGGAGGCGACGGAGCGCGTTCGGGAGGACGTGGACGCCGGTCGAGGCGCCGCACGCGCCGCCGCGCGCGACGGGCTCGCCCGCGACGCAGTTTCTGAGGGCCGTTCCATACAAAGCGATGTCGGGGTGGAGTTCAAAGGCGTCAGTTGAAATTGAAAGGCGTCGCGGGCGGGGATTGAAAGCGGGGGGTGGGCGGAGAGAGACGCCGGGCAAAGTCCTTAAGGATCGGCGTTCACCACGCGAACGCGGTCGTATGGGGACCAGTGTATAGAACGCACCGCAGCGCGCGGAGGAGCGGAAGGAGATAGGCGGATCGAGACGCGAACGCGGAGGGGGCTTCGATCTCGACGACCGCGGCGAGGGCGGCGGCGAGGACGACGGGCGCGCCTTCGCGCGCGAGCGACGCGCGCGTCGCGGCGTCTCTCGCTCGCGTCGCGACCTCGTCGAGCGCCGCGCAGGCGGCGGCGTCGTCGCGCGCTTCCACGCTCGCGCGGAAGCGGTCGATCGGAGAATTCGACGACGACGTCTTCGGAGTGGGTGGGATCGCCGGCGCCGGCGCGACGTCCGCGGTCTTCTTCGTCGCCCACTTCGACTCCCCGCGCTGCGGGCGCGTCGGCGAGGTCATGGTGCACGCGTCGAGGCGCGCCTTCGCGTCCCTGACGACGGAGGGAGGGTGTACGCGCGCGCTGACGTTATGGTGCCGACCTGCGCGATTAATGCATTCTTCTTTCTCGGAATTCTCGAAAGAAATCGCAGCACTCGTTCTTCTCTCCGCTCGTCGTCGTCAGAACGCGCCGCGCGATGGACGGCGCGGTGCGGTGCCTTCGCGCCGCCGTGCGCGCGGACGAGTCCTCCGCGTGCGCGATCGTCCTCGCGGACGATCCGTCGATATCGTATGGCGACGTAGGGTGGGAGACGTTCGCGGAGCTCACCAGGCGCGGATGCGTCGCCACCGCGAGAGGGAAATCGCACGCGCGCGATTCGATCCTCGTCGCGGGGCATCGCGCGGCGGCGCGATACCGCCCCCACCCATCGCCGGACGCAAACCCCGCAGACCTGGAAGCGTTCCATCCGTTCGTCATCGACGTCCACTCCGATCCGTACGGATGGGTCGGCGAGACGACGCGGGGCGGCGAACGACGCGGAGGCGACGCGACGACGACGACGACGACGACGACGACGACGACGACGACGACGCGGCGATGCGACGGCGGCGCGACGAACGTCTCCCTCCTCGCGTCCGCGGTCGCGTCCGCGCTGGACGACGCGCGGGATGGCCGCCGCCATCGCGCGCGTCCCGACCCCACCTCCACCCCCGCCCCCGCCGACGACGCGAAGGCGACCACCGCGACCGCGAAGAACACGAAAGGGAAGCGCTCGGGGCTGTGGGGGTACTCCCCGCCCGCGTCGGCGACGGCGTGCGTCTACGTCGACTGCGCGGCGGATCTCGCCGCCGGCGTCGGCGCGGACGACGCGGTGGCGTTCATCGACGCGCTGCGCGCGGACGAGCGCGTCGCGGTGGTCGTGGTTTTCATCAGCGGCGGCGGCGGCGGCGGCGGCGGCGGCGGCGGCGACGACGACGTGGGGAGGGTGGCGCGCGCGCTTCGGCGGCGCGCGGCGTGCTTCGTCGACGTCGTCCCGTTCGGGGTACCTCCGGGTCCCGCGCCGGGTCCCGCGCCGAACGACCTTCCCGACGCGCTGCTCCGCGTCGAGCACGTGCGGACGTCGGGACGGACGAAGGTGGATATCGAGTCGATTCGCGTGACGTTCGAGCGAGACGGCGGCGGCGGCGACGGCGATCGGCGCGAGCGGCGCGCGCGCGCGACATTCGCGCCCGCGCCCGCGGCGGCGGCGGCGGCGGCGGCGTCGTCGTCGTCCAGCCTCTCCGCCGCGCAGGCCGCCGCGGAAGCCGAGGCCGAGGCCGAGGCGAACGCCGCGCGCAAACTCCAAGCGTCCGTGCCGTTCAACCTCGGCGTCACCGCGAGCGAAGCCGCCGCGCGCGCGACGGTCGACCTCCCGTTCGAGCACCAGGGCGAGGGCTTCGGCCGCGCGTACGACGACGGCGACGCGTTGTCGTACCTCCCGCGCGCCGCGGGCGGCGGCGGCGGCGGCGGCGGCGGCGGCGGGGACCCGCCGTCGTCCGCGACTTTTGTCGGCACGCACAGTCGGCACCGTCCCTCGCCCGCGGCGCGCAAAAGCGCGGGGATCGAAGGCGTCGGCGGGGGAGGAAGGCGGCGCGGCGCGGCGGCGGCGGAGGCGGCGGGGACGATCGTGTACGCGCGGGATTCCGAGGACGACGAGCGGCCGGATAGCGGCTCGGAGGGGGACGAAGCGATCGACTTCGAGTCGTAGTAGACGTGTTGGGTAGGTAGTAGACGTGATGTGACGCGATATGTGTGCGCGTAGTTTGGACGCGCGCGTGTGCGCGTCTCTTGAGCGCGCGGTTGGTTAGGCGTCGGCGCCGAACGAAAAACGAAACTACTTTTTCGCGTCAGCTGTCGTTTTCGCGTTCCCGCCGTCGGATCCGACGAGGGACGACGCGCACTCCGACCCGCGCGGGATGCGATGCGCCGCCGCGAGGACTTCGCGCGGCCGGGCGCCGCGCCTCGAGAGAGCGACGTCTTAGCGCTCCTCGGACTCGCCAGGCTGGGGAAGGAACACCGCGGCGGCGGCGACGGCGCGGGGACGACAGGGAGGACGCGCGAGCGGAGGGCGGCGGATCTGGACGACGACGAGGACGCGAGCGCCGCGCATCATCGCTCGCGTCTGTACCTGCGGGAGATGACGAAGCTCGCGACGCCGCCGAGGAAACCGTGCGCCGCGCGGACGGCGTCGTCGCGACCGGCGTCGGGGACCGAGGTGAACCGAGGGAAGGTCTCCGGCGCGGGCGGGTTCCGGATGCGCGACCTCATCATGCGGGATCCCGACTTTGGAGGGGAGCGGCGGGCGTGGGAGAGCGAGAGGGACTACGGGTCGCCGGCGGCGAAGAATAGTCGCGGGTTTCGCGCGGTCGCGGCGATCCCTGACGTCGGCGGGAAAGTGGACGACGCGAGGATGACATCGTCGAGAGGGGATGGGAAGAAGACGAAGAAGAAGAAGAAGAAGGAGAAGAAGAGGAGGAGCGGAGGCGACGACGACTCCACCGGCGACGACGACGACGACGGCGTCGCGTTTTCGAAAAAGACGGCGAGGGAGCTGAAGCGACGACGCGCGAAGCGCGCGGAGTTGCTCGAGATGCAGCTCGCGTACGCGCGGAAGATGGAAGCGCGTCGCATCGCGTCCGCGGCGTCGTCGCCCGCGGTCACCGCGCGCGAGCCGCCGCCGTCGCCGCCGCCGCGGTCGCCGCCGCGGGAACGAAGCGTCGAGTCGTCGTCGCCCCCGGAGGAGGCGCCGTCGCCGCGGCGCCGCTTCGAGCGGAGGCCGCCGGCGTCGTCGAGCTCTGTTCCCGCGTCGTTCGATTTCGCCGACCGCGCGCACGACGCGATAGAGGAAGCCGCGGTGCGCGAGACCGCGCTGCTGCACGACATCGATCGTCTGCTGTCGATGAGAATCGCGGCGGCGCCGACGCCGACCGCGGAGGACGACGGCGACGACGACGACGCGTCGGGCTCGGAGGACTCCGCGGGGCTGAGCCCGGACGAGTCCGCGAAACTGCGCGCGTGGGCGCGCGCGGACGAGCTCGATTCAGACGAGCCTCGAACGCAGACGCAGCAGTCGCGGTAGCGTAGGTAGTCGAGCGACTTAGTTGGGGGGAATCAATTCATACGTATAAACAGTAATGTGAGTGATCGAGGGAGGTTTGCGTCGACCGCCTCTCGCGCGTCGCGGCGGAAAACGAATCACAGGGAGCGAGCGGAGCGTCCCGTCCCCTATCGGCGAGGCATCCGCGGACTACAGTAGCCAAAAGAACCTCCTGACTCCTCACATGTCCACGTCCCCGCGCGTGAACCCGGGCATGTCGAATCCCTCCGCGAACGCCTCCACCCGCGCCCGAAGCTCGTCCACCTTCGGGTTCCCTTCCAGGCCCATCTTCCAGTCTTTCAGCATCTTCCCGTGCGACGACTGCACCTCCAGCGCGAGCTCGACGGCTTCGTGGAGGAAATCCGCGATGGTCACGAAGTCCGCTTCTTTCAACCCTCTCGACGTCATCGCGGGCGCGCCGATCCGGCATCCCCCGGGCGTGAGCGCGCTCGCGTCGCCGTACACCGCGTTTTTGTTGAGCGTGATGTGCAGCATATCGCAGATGGTCTCCATCTTCGACCCGGTGAGGCCGTTGGGGCGGAGATCCCACAGCACCAGATGATTCTCCGTGCCGTCCGTCACGAGCTTATACCCGCGCGACATGAGCGCGTTCGCGAGCGCCGCCGCGTTCGCCTTGACCTGCGCTTGATACGCCTTGAACACCGGCCCGGTGGCGTATTTCAGAGCCACCGCGAGCGCGCCGATCTGGTGGTTGTGCGGGCCGCCTTGCAGCGCCGGAAACACCGCCATGTTGATCTTGCTCTCGTAGTCGTACGTCTGCCCCTCCGGCTCGCCTCGCTTCGAGGGGCGCGGACCGCGGCGGAAGAAGATCATCCCCGCGCGCGGACCGCGGAGGGACTTGTGCGTCGTCGTCGTGACGATGTCGGCGTATTCGAAAGGGCTCGCTTGCTCCTCCGCGGCGACTAAACCTGAGATGTGGGCCATGTCCATCATGAGCATCGCGCCGCACTTGTCGGCGATATCGCGGAAGCGCTTGTAGTCCCAATCGCGCGGGTACGCGCTCCCGCCGCAGATGAGCATCTTCGGGCGGAAGTCCATCGCCTTCTCCTCGAGCTTGTCGTAGTCGATGTACCCTGTGGAGTAGTTCACCTTGTACGGGAGGGACTCGAAGAAGATGGACGTCGCGGAGATCTTCTTCCCGCCCGCGGTGTAGTACCCGTGCGTGAGGTGGCCGCCCGAGGGGAGGTCCAGACCCATGATCCTGTCGTGCGGGACGAGGAGCGCGGTGTACACTGCCATGTTCGCGGGGGAGCCGCTGTACGGTTGGACGTTGACCCCCCACTTGGACTTGTCGAGGCGGAACGCGGCGAGCGCGCGGTCTTGGCAGAGCCTCTCCACCTGGTCGATGTTCTCGTTTCCGCCGTAGTACCGCGCCCCGGGGAGGCCTTCGCTGTACTTGTTCGTGAGGCACGACCCGAGGGCTTCCATCACGGGCGCGGACGTGAAGTTTTCGGACGCGATGAGCTCGATCCCTCGGATCTGACGGTCGTTCCATACGAAGCGATGTCGGGGTGGAGTTCAAAGGCGTCAGTTGGAGTTGAAAGGCGTCGAGGACGGGGATTGAAAGCGAGGTGTGGGCGGAGAGAGACGACGGCAAAAGTCCTTAAGGATCGGCGTTCACCACGCCAACGCGGTCGTATGGGGACCAGTGTATAGAACGCGCCTGACGGAGCTTCTCCTTCTGCACGAGCTGGTAGATTTCCGGGTCCGCGTCCTTGAGGGTTTTCAGCGCCTCCGGGAAGACGGGCTCCTGCGGCGCGGCGCGGCGCGAGAGGGGTCGGGCGACGAGAGGGCGGGTCTCGCGTCAGAGAAGGGGGGGGGGTTGGACGTCGTCGTGTCGTGCACGCGAGCGCGCGGCGGCACGGCACGGCGGCGAACGCGAGGGACGCGCGGGAGGTTGGGGAAAAGCGATCCCCGTCCAAGTCGAACGAACGCAGATGATCGCGTCGACGCGCGATCCCCCGCGCGGATCCGCACGGTCGGTCGCGAGGTATCGAGCCGGGATCGATCGCGCGGCGCACCATGGCGATCGCGGGGGTGACGAAACGCGGGGTGTGATGCGAGTGCGCGCTGTGTGCGCCTCCGAGAGTGCGCCAGGGTCGACGTCGACGGCGGAGTTGGTTTGAAGACGATGAAGTCGCACGCTTCGTCGCGCAGAGAGGATCTTTCCACGTGGCGCGGGACGACCTTTTCGCGAACCCCGCGTCGTCAGTACAACTAGAGATGGCCGCGCGAGCGCGGTGGTGCGTCGCCCCGCCTCGGGCGGTTCCCCGACGACGCGCGGGCGGGGACGCACCCGGACGCGCGCGTCGTCGGCGCGGTCGCGGCGCGAGCGCGCCGAGAGCGGCGGACGGTCCGCCGCCCGCCGAGGCGGCGTCGGAGTCCATCGCGGTCTCTACAGGTAGGTCCGCCTCGGACGACGCCAAGACGGAGCTCTGGGAACGATGGTGGTTCGAAGCCCGCAACGCGGACGCGCTCGCGGTCCTCGCGAAGATGCCCGGCGCGGACGTGAACCGCAAGACCCGGCCGCGGATCGACCCCAAAGGGAAGGTCGCGTTCGACCCGGGCGGCCTCACCGCCTGCGCGCTCGCCGCGCAGCGAGACGACGCGGCGTCGATCCGCGTCCTCGCGTCTCTGGGCGCGGATCTGAACGCGCGCGATGCGAACGGCGCGTGCGCGCTGCATCACGCCGCGTTCGCGGACGCCGCGGACGCCGCGGACGCGCTCGTCGACCTCGGCGCGGACGCGAACGCGCAGGACGCGCGCGACGGCAGCACCGCGGTCATCCTCGCCGCCTACGGCGCGCGAAGAGAGACGCTCCGAAGGCTCGTCGCGAGACACCCCGTCGTCGATCTCTCTCTCCGCGACGTCGGGAACGCGACCGTCGCGGGGCACTGCGCGCAGCGGAGGCTCGCGGACGAGCTGCTGACGATCTTGAAGCTGTGCGGCCCGGGCGGCGCGGGGAGGTTGTTGCGAGGGGAGAAGGTGTATCTCGGGAAGCGGCGCGAGCTGACGGGGCAGCTCGAGGCGCGTCCCGTGCCGTTCCTTGAGGACTTTCGCCGTCGTCTCTCTTCGCCCACCCCTCGCTTTCAACGCCCCCCTCCCGCGACGCCTTTCAACTCCATCTGACGCCTTTGAACCACCCCGACGTCGCTTCGCATGGACCCTCGAGCCTCAGACGCTCCCCGCGCGTCCGCACCTCGCCGAGTTGTGCGAAGCGTGGGGCGCGCGCGTCGCTGAGGGGGACGATAAGAAGGCGCTCATCGCGAAGCTGTTGCAGCGCACGCCGTGAGTATTCGTCGTTCGTGGGGTTAACCCTTAGTCGTAGAACTGCTACAGTAGCTATCGTAGGGTACAACTACGGTACTCGTTCATCGCGCGGCGTTTCTCTTGGCGGCGAGCGCCTCGACTTTCTTACGCATCCGCCACATCCACTCGTCCTCCTCGTCCCTCCGTTCCCCGCCCGGGCCGGACATCCCCGGGATGGACCTCGAGACGAAGCGGAGACTGGCGCCCATACGATCCCGATCGCGAGATGCTGCACGATGGCCGTCGCCCTCGCCGCCGCCGGACGTCCCCGGCCGCGACTGACTGGAGAATTTGCGCATCGACGCCGACGCGCGCGACCGGCGCGCGTCTTCCAAATCTTCCATCAACCGCGTCGACGCCTTCGTTCGTCCGCCGGCGCCGCTCGCGCGCAGAGAACTGAAGCCGTACCGCCCACCCGTCTCCTCGCGCATCAGCCGCTCGTACGACGCGCGGTCGTTATCGTAGCCGCGCGCCGGCGCGAGCGGCTCGCGCCGGTCGCCCCCCCCGCGGAGGTACTCCATCGGACGCTCGCGCGAATACCGCAGCCACCCGGGCGGCGTCCCGGGAGGTTTCCCTCTCTCGACCGCCTTGAACGCCTCGTGGTCGCGCGCGTTCGCGCCGGCGCCGTGGGTTCGCGTCTCGCGCGACCCGCCGACGGAGTACGAGTGCGAGTGCGAGTGCGAGTACGACGACGCGGCGCGGTCGTTCGCGTCGTCGTACCGGCTCTCGCGTCGACGTCCGCGTCCGTTCAGCGGCGGATTCGGCTCCGCGGAAAACGCCGGCGGCGCCGCGAGGTCGACGTCGTCGATGGTCTCGTCCAACGCGCCGCGCACGGCGTCGGACATTCCGTCGTCTTCGTCGGTCGCTTCGTCTTCGTCTTCGTCCGACGACGTCGAGGCCGAAGCGGCGGCGGCGGCGGCGGGGCGGACCTTCGGCGACGACGCGAGCGCCGCGGTCGAAACCGGCGGCTCGGCGGCGGCGGCGGCGGCGGCGTTTCTCCTCGCCTTCATCTCGCGCTCCACGTGCGTCTGCGTCTTTTGTTCGTAAAAGTACGCGCGCGCCCTGTCCGCCCTCGCCTTCTCCGCTCGCTCCGCTCTGTGTTCGCGTAACTTCGCGATCTTCGCCTCGACGATCGCGGACGGGGACGCGCCGCCTTCTTCCGTGTACGACTGACCCGCGAGGGACGTCAACGCCGTCGACGCGGCGTCGTCGTCGATCGTCGCCCTCCGCCGCGCCGCCGCGACGTCCTCCGCGAGCTTGAGCTCCTGGACCTCTCGTTCCAGGTCTCGTATCTCCTTCTCGAGCGCTTCTTCCGCTTCCACGTCCGCGGCGACGCTCGGCAAATCGAAGTTGAGTCTGGGAATCGTCGGCGGCGTCCTCGCGGCGGCGGCGGCTTTTGCGGCGGCGGCGACCGAGACTGAGGGCCGTTCTATACAAGCGAACGTCGGGGTGGAGTTCAAAGGCGTCAGTTGGCGTTGAAAGGCGCCGAGGGCGGGTATTGAATGCGAGGGGTGGGCGGAGAGAGACGCTGGGAAAAGTCCTTAAGGATCGGCGTCCACATCGCCGACGCGGTCGTATGGGAACCAGTGTATAGAACGCACCTGAGACCGAGACCCCCGGGTTCGCCGCGGGCTTATTAGGCTTCTCCGGCGTAGGGCGCGCGCTCGTCGCTCGACTCGCCGCCCTCGACCGGCTCTCCTCTTCAAGCTCTCTCAGCTCCCTGAGCACATCCTCGCGCTCCTCCGCGGCGAGTCGAAGGGACGCGCCCAAGTCGCCGTGGTAGCTCGCCGCGACTTCGATCTCGCCCGGGGACCAGTACGATACCTCCGAGGTCGTCTCCTCCGTCGCCGCGTCGGAGAACCGCGGGCTGTCCTCACTGGTCCCCATACGACCGCGTTGGCGTGGTGAACGCCGATCCTTAAGGACTTTTGCCGCGTCCTCTCGAGTCGGCAGCCCGAGCCGCGCGAACGGGTCGTCGTCGTCGGTTACGTCACCATCCGTCCCGGTCTCGTCGTGGTCGTCGAACAGCTCGCGCGTGAGCGCCTTTTTCGGCCGCGACGCCGCGAGCGTTTCGTTTTCCCTCTCCTCGCGTCGTCGAAGTCGATCTCGGAGCTTCTCCGTCGCGGTCATCTTCCTCCGCGGTTTGAAGTACGACTCGTACATCTTCGTCGCTCTCGTCTCCTCCGCCTCCCTCGCCGCGTTTCGTCGCGCCTCCTCCTCCTCCTTCACGAGGAGACGCGTCTGAAGCTTCTGGCGGTAGTACTCGAGGAGCTCGTCCTCCTCGGTGAGGTCGTTTCCGACGAATTTTTCCTTCGACGCGGCGGCGGCGGCGGCGGACGGGTCGTGCTTCGGCGGCGTCGGCAGCTCGTCGTCGTCGTCGTCGTCGTCGTCGTTCGCCAGCGACGCCGAGACGCCGCCGCCTCCGGCGCCGACGTCGACGCTGCTGCGCACGCGATCCTCGAGCGCGCGGACGACGTCCTCGTCCGCGGTCGTGTCCAGAATGTCCTCGTCTCCGAGCGGCGCGCGGTCTCGTCGCTTCCCGCGCCGCGTCTTCGTCTTTGTCTTTTTCTTCGACGTCTCCTCAGTCTCCGTCTCCTCGACCGCCGCCTCCGCGACGATCGCCGCGCTCACCGCGTCCGCGGGCTCGTCCGCGTCCGCGTCGTACCTCTCCGCGACGTCGTCGATCACGCTCGCGAGCGCGCCGTCCACGTCCAGCGCCTCCACGACGGCCGCCACCTCGCGAAACGCGCCGTTCGCGTCGTGCGCGGGATGCGTCCAGTACTCGTGCCACGCCGCGCGCGCGCCCTCGCGTTGTCTGATGATGGTCGCACCGCGTGCGAAAAACGTTACGTTCACGGGGGGTCAGTCAGTTGAAAGGGACCAACGCGATCGAACGTCGAAACGAAACCGAGCGGAGGGTTAAAAAGGGTTGAAAAACAGAACGTTCAAACAGAACGCGCCTGTACGCCGCGAGCGCGTCGACCACCGAAGGCGGCGGCGGCGGCGCGCGGTCGCCGAACGTCGCCGGCGTCGTGGCCGTCCACCATCGGAACGCCTCCGCGGCCGACGACGGCCGGCTCCGGCTCGACGCGGCATCGCGGAGGTCTGCCGCCTCCGACGCGGTCGACGCGTTCGACGCCGCGGACGGCGGACGCCGCGCCCGCGCCGTCCCGGGCCGCCGGCCGATCGCCGCGCTCCCCGGTCTTCGCGCGAACGTCGGGGTGGAGTTGAAAGGCGTCAGAAGCGGAGTTGAAAGGCAACGAGGGCGGGGATTGAAACCGAGGGGTGCGCGGAGAGATGCGACGGGGAAAGTCCTTAAGGAATCGCGTTCACCACGCCAACGCGGCCGTATGGGGACCAGTGTATAGAACGCACCTCCCGGCGCCGCGGGACGCTGCGCTCCCCGGACGCTCGCCCGCGTCGCGCGCGGGGTACGGCGACGGCGGCGCGCGCGCGTACTTCGACGCGCGCTCCCTGCCGTGATGCGCCGCCGGCGTGACGGCCTCCAGAGTCGCGTTCGCGTTCGCCGCCGCGGGGGCTCTCTTCGACGTCGCGGAAGACGTTGTCCCTCCGCCGCCGAGCGGCCCCCACGCCGTCTTAAACGGCGTGCTCATCCGCGGGAACTCCCCGGCGATGACCGCGTCGAGCATGACGCCCGCGGCGTGCCCGACGCCGGACGCGCACGCGGGGACGCCCCCGGCGGCGGTCAATCGCACGCGGCACGACACCGAGTGCTCGTGCTCGCGGCCCAAGTTGTTCTCCGAAAACGTCGTCGCGCGGAGGTAACACGCCGCCGCGTTGCCGTCCCTGCCCTGTCGCGCGAAGACGTCGCCGAGGTGGCACAGCCGCGCGGACACCGCGACGGAGGCTTCCCTCCACTGGTCTGGGTCGTTGCGCGACTCCGCCGCGCGCATGCGCTCCGCGCCCAGCGCGATCGCGCGCTCGTATCGCAGCGCGGCTTCGCTCAGACGGCCTCCGTTGGCGTACATCGCGGCGATGGCGTGTAAAATCTCCCCCGGGTTGACCTTGATGTCTAAATGCTCGTACGACACCGGGACGCTCTCGAGCGCGGCGAGCGCGGCGAGGTACGCTACCTCCGCTTCGGCGTCTCTCGACGCGCGGCGGTGCACGGTCGCGATCGCGAACAGGTACGACGCGGATCGCGGGTGCCGGAACGACGCCGCCGCCGGCGATTTCTTCTTCTTCTTCTTCGTCGTCGTCGTCGTCGTCGCGTTCTCGTTCGCGTTCGTCTCCGCCCTCGCCTTCGCCGCCGCGGTCTCGTCCACGGAGATGGCGTGCCGGTAACACGCCTCCGCTTCCTCCGGGCGGCGTCGGATCATCGCGATCCTCCCTAACGA
The DNA here is from genome assembly GCF_000151265.4 of Micromonas pusilla CCMP1545. Taxonomy (NCBI): domain Eukaryota; kingdom Viridiplantae; phylum Chlorophyta; class Mamiellophyceae; order Mamiellales; family Mamiellaceae; genus Micromonas; species Micromonas pusilla. The sequence goes on along the minus strand of NW_003315893.1, from coordinate 645,007 downwards.
CGCGAGCGTGGGCGACAGCTCCGTCCGCCCGGGACCCAAAACTTTCTCCCCCGCCGTCAGCGCGCGTCGCGTCAGCGCCTCCGCCTCCGGGATCCGCCCGGCCAGCCTCGCGATCGTCGCGAGGCTCGCCGCTCTGGCGTACACGTCCGCCTCCGCGTCCACGCGCCTACTCTCCGCGTCCCCCGCGGCGTGAAGCGCGGCCTCGACGATTTCCGGCGGCGTCGGCGCCGCGCCCGCGCCCTTCCCGGTGTTGGCGGCGTGGACGACGTCCGCGGCGGCGGCGACGGCGGCGGCCTCCGCGCGCTCCGCGCCAACCAGCTCCTCCTCCGCGATCGACAGCGCCTCTCGACACAGCGCGTCGGCTTCGTCCAACCGTCCGTCCGCGCACGAGAGCTCGCCGACCGCGCTCAGCATCGCGCCCGCGCCCTTGTGCCGCGCGCCGAGGACTGTGAATTGCGATTCCATTCAAAAAAATGTGAGTTCATCGGTCAGTTGAAAGGGGCCCACGCGATCAACGTTGAAACCAACCGGGGCGATGGGTGAAAGGCGTTTATTGACAGGAGAACGAACGCACCTGACATCGTCGCCGCCAACGCGAGCGCGTATTGTTTCCGCGCGTCGCCGAAGTCGCCGCCGCGTCGCAGGCACTCCGCGTGGCACCACGCCGCTCTCGCCGCGGGCAAGGACTGAGGGCCGTAGAACGCGACCGCGAAAGCGTACGCGCTCGACGCGTTCGTCCGCGCCGCGGCGTAGTCCGACCGCGTGTTGCACGACGCGGACGCGGTCTCAACCGCGTCGAGCGCGGCGTTTCTTCAGGGTCGTTCGATACAAGCGAACGTCGGGGTGGAGTTGAAAGGCGTCAGTTGGAGTTGAAAGGCGTCGAGGGCGGGGATTGAAAACGACGGGTGGGCGAAGAAAAACGCCGGGAAAAGTCCTTAAGGAACGACGTTCACCCCGCCAACGCGGTCGTATGGGGATCAGTGTATAGAACGAACCCGTGCTCCGGATGGTCCGCGCCCAAGATGGTCTCCAGCGCGCGCATGACGCGCGCCGCGGACGTCTTCGACTGCGCTCGGTGCCCCAACCGCGCGGCCGCGTCCGAGTGCCTTCGAAGCGCGCGGAGAAGCTTCACGACGTCCTCCACGTGCCCGCGCGTCTTAACAGCGCCGTCCGCGGTTTCCGACGCCATGAAAATCGTCTGACGCGTCACCGCGGGCGGCGCGACGGACGGCGCGTCGCTGAGCGCCGCTCGCAACACGTCCGCCACCGCGGGCGTCGCGCTCGCCGCGCACGCAGCCTCGCAGGCTTCCACCTCCAACGCGTGGAGCGCGAGAATTTCCGACCGCGCGACGTCCGCGCGGTCGTCGTCGTCGTCGTCGTCGTCGTCGGCGCCGCGCAGCTCGCTCGCCGCCGCCGCCGCGGCTTCGAGGCGCGACGAGACGACGTCCGCGAGAAGCTCGCGAGCCTCCGCGACCAGCGCTTTCGGAGAGCGCACGGCGACGCCGGCGCCCGCGCCAGAGGCGAATATCGCGTCGCGCCACACGTTCGGGAAGAAGTATCCGTAGTCGACGACGCCGGAGAAGGACCGCTCGTTGACGTCCGTGGCGGACGCCGCCGCGAGCGCGTCTCTGGTCAACTTTTCCGCCGTCGCGACGTCGCCCGCGGCGGCTTCGTTCGCCGCGCGCGCCAGCGTCAGCGCGCACGACGCGGCGCGGCCCCAGGACCACCCCGGGTCGTCTCTGCCGTCGTACGTCCCGACGAGCGCTTCGTGTATGAGCGCGGCGGCGAGGGAGGGCTCGCGGAGCCACGCGAGGAGGGCGCCGATAGCGAGCGCGGCGCCCGCGGCTTCGCCCGACGGCGGCTGCGTCGTCGTCGTCGCCGCCACGTCGTCGTCGTCGGACGCGTCGGACCCGGACGCCGACGCAGTAGTCGCGTCTCTCATCATGCGCCCTCCTCCCGGGACCCCGCGGACGTCTTCTTCCATCCACGACGCTAAGTGTTCCTCCCACGCGGACCACAGCGACGCGGGGAGGACGCCGTCCGGGCCGAGCGCGGCGGCGGCCACGTCCGACCTCGCCCCCGGCGCGGATAACCCGGCGACGACGCCTCTCCTTCCGAGCACCTTCGCGACGACGTGCGTCTGTCCAGCCGCGGACGCGTGCCATAACCCCGCGCGCAGAGAACGGCGGCTCCGCACGCGTCTCGCGGTCGCCGCGACCGCGCCGACGCTCCCGTACCCGTCCGGAGGCGCGTCGTCCAGAAAGTGCGCGCACAGATCCGCGTGGTAGCCGCGTCGGAGCGAGTCGCCGTCGCCGCCGACGGCGTCCACGGGGGCGTACCGCGCCAACACCGCGGCTCGGACCTCCGCGTCTCGGTACGCGAACGGGACTTCGTCGCCGGCGAAGCCGTTCGCGGCGGCGTACTCCTCGCGGCGGCGGCGGAGGGCGTCCGCGTTTGCGACGGACGCGGCCGACGACGCGTCCGAACGAACGCCGCCGGGGGGCGGGCTCGTCGGGGAGTCGTCGTCGTCGTCGTCGCCGCCGCCGCCGAGAAGACGTTTCCGCATCGCGCGCATCTCCGCTTCTTCGTCGAACCCCGCGAGAAGACCGCCGTTCTCTTCTACTTCTTCTTCTTCTTCTTCTTCTTCTTCCTTTGGCTCCTTTGGCGCGTCCACCGAGTGCATGTTGTCGCCTTCCTCGCCGCGCCGCGTCGCCGCCGCCGCCGCCGCCTCCGCGACGCGCTCCGCGCCCGTCTTATCCCCCTCGAAAACCTCGCGCTCGCGCTCCCACGCGCTCGCGCTCGCGCACGGCGCCAACCACGCGCGGAGCTCTCGCACCAACGCGTCGAACTCCCCCGTCTCGACGCGCGACAACACGCGTCCGCGGCTCGCCTCGAGAAGCAGCCGCGACGCGACGGGGCTCCCGCCGACCCTCGACGCGTATTTCCCCATGCGATCGACGCGCCGCCCGCCGATCGTCCCGGCGGCGCCCATCTCGACCGCGGCGCGGGAAGAGAGCGCCGCGCGACCGTCCGTCGCGTTGCTCACCGCCGGCGCGGCGCGCACGAGCGACCGGTTGGACTTTATCCGACGTGTCACCGCAGCCTTGAGCTCGTCCCGCGTGAGCCCAAAACGCGCGAGCGCGAGGACGACGGTGGTGATGCGCACGATGTCTTCGCCGAACCGGGCTTCCAGGCGCGCGAGCGTCGCGTTCGCGAGCCCCCGCGCCGTCCGCGGCGCGCGCGCGATCGCGGACTTCACCGCGAGCGGGACGAGCTCGATCTCGTCGTCGACGGAGGTCTCGATGGACGGCGCGGCGATGGACGACGCGCAGAGCTCCGCGGTCATCGGCGCGAGGAGACGCGCGTACAGAGGGGTCACGCGCGGACGCGGCGTTCGTTCGGACGCGTCTCTCGCGGCGTTCTCGTCTCCGTCGTCGTCGCGTGGTGTCCCGCCGCCGCCGGCTGCGTTAAACCGCTCGAGAACGAGCCGCGCGACCTCGGGGTGACACGCTCGGTACCTGATATCCTCGCCGTCGAGCCCGTCCGGCAGCGGCGCGTTTGACATGCACGCCGCGACGTCGCTCTCGGAGTCCAACGACGGGTGATGCAGAATCGCCGCCGCCGCGGGGCACCGCGCGACCACCGCCCTCGCGACGCCGTCCTCCGCGGGGACCTTCGCGTCCCTCGCGGCGAGGATGAACCGCACCGCGAGCGGCGGCGAGTGCGGCAGCCACGCCACGGTCGCGGCGAAGTTGGACGAGGAGGGCGGATTCGCGCGAGACCGGGCCGCCGCCGTCGCTCTCTCTCTTTCGGCGCTCATCACTTCGCCGTCGTCGTCGTCGACGACGACGACGCGTCTCTCGCGGCGGTCCAACCCCGCGGTCGACGCCGCGGCGAACGACGCCAACGGCGCCACCGTCGCGCACTCGAGCCCGTCGACGATGACCAAAATCTTCCTGAACGTCCCCGCGTGCTCTAAGAAGGACGCGAACGCCGCGGGAAGGTCCCCCGGGTCCGTCGGCAGAGGCTCGTGAATGTTGAATCGCGCCCTGAGCTGCGCGCACGCGCGCTCGAGGAAGTGCGCGACGTCGTTCCCGAACGACGCGTCGCCGAACGAGTGATGGACGACGTACGGCGCGCGTCTCTGCGGGAGCTGCTCGGACTTCTTCCGCGCGCGCGGGGAGACGTCTCCGGCCGCCTCCGCTTCCGCGCGCGCCCTCTCCTCGCGTTCCTCCTCCGCGTCCATCGCGCGCAGATTCTCCGCGAGAGTCGCGAGCGCGGTGGACTTCCCGCATCCTTCCTCGCCGGCGAGGACGAGCGTGTGCGGCAGCCCGAGCGCGTGGACGTGCTTCTCGAGCGCTTTCCCGACGGACCGCCACGGCGTCAGCCCCGCGACGGCGACGGACGACGATTCGACGACGGACGAGTCGGCGTCCGCGTCTCCGAGGACGACGTCGTCGCCTCGCGCGCCGGGATGCAACAGCGCGCGGGCGCGCGTCTCGTGCGCGGAGGACTCGAGCCACAGCCCGCGAGGGAGGTGGAGCTCGTGCGGCGACGTCATCGTCGCGAGTCGAGCGTGGCGTGGGTATCTATCGCGGCCGCGTCATCGGTCGCGGCGTGTCGATGGGAGCGGCGCGTCGTTGCTTTGCGCGTTGTAAACGGCCAAGTCTGAAGAGAAGGCGTGTCATCGAGCGCGAGCGCGAGCGCGAGCGGAAAATGAAAATCTCGTCTCGTGTGTCATTCATCTCTGAGATTTCGCGCGAACCGCCAAGCTAAAGCGAATCCCCGCGTCCTCCGCGATCGACCACGAAACAATCGTCGCGCGCGCGACGATCGTCTGCGTCTCGTCGCCCGCGCGGCGCCGCGTTTCCCCCGGTCGGGAGTCGCGGCGTCGGTCATTTTTTATTTACGAGTATTTACCGTCATCGATCGTCTCTTCGCGAACTCACGCGTTCGTCGCGTCGCGTTCACGCGGACCAGTCGATCCAGTCGGTGTCGTCCTTCCAGTCCGGGTACTGGAACGCGTCCTGGTTTTGGAACGACGCCCCGGTCGCGTGCACGCCGCATCCGTCCGCGCCGTGCTGGTACTCCTCCTGGAAATCCCCCGGCAAGTTGCGACGACGCAACTTCGCGTCCCAGGTGCGGTTCCACATGTTGTACCCGCCGCGGAGGCCGACGATGTTCACGTAGCCAGCCTCGTCCAGCGCCTCGAGCGCCTGAATCGCGCGGTTGCGGCCGTCCGAGCAACAGATGATGATCTTCGCGTTCGTGTCCGGGAAGATCTTCTTCACCTGGTTCATGAAGTCGCGGTTGGGCTGCTGGTCTTTGACAACCTTCTTCCCCGCGTCCGAATCGTACTGCGCCCTCGCGTTGATGAGCGGCACCGTGTAGATCTTCGCGCCGGACTTGTGGTCGGACGGGAGCTCCCTGGGGAAGTTCCCAACGGAGTCGATCTCCCACTCGGAGCGAATGTCCAGGATGTTGTACCCGAGTTCGCTGAACAGGCAGCGCGCTTCTTCCCAGTTCGCGATCCCCTTCTCCGGGTAATCCGACGCGATCTGCTCGATGTAAGCCGTCTCCCCGGGGAAGTAGAGCGCCGCGCGCGCGGCGACGGTCACGCCGCGGCGGGCGCGCTGCGGGTGGAGGGAGTGGATGAACGAAGGAAGGGGGAACGGACGACGTCAGCGGCGCGAGCGAGCGAGCGACGACCACGACGGAAGACGCTCGAAAGAAAGATTCTTTCTTCGCGACGCGATAGGTTTAGGTCGCGGCGGTTCGCGCGCCGGCGAGCGCGACGGTGACGACGCGCACCGTGGGCTTGATGGCGAGGGCCGCGCGGGAGGGCGCGATCGCCTTGGTGGAGCGGACCACCTGTAGATCGAGACGGAGAATACGGAATGGGGGAGGGCGTCAGCGCCGAGGCTCGGCGACGCGCGCGCGACGCGGAGGCGGGTCCGAAAGATCACGTGCGAGCGCGAAGAATGCTCGCTCGGATCGCGGGCGGAGGCGACTCCCGCGCGCGAGGGAGGGGACGCACCTGGGGCGCGACGGACGCGGAGGAAGCGATGGCAGCCATAGTGATCGAAGGTGACGACGCGAGGTTGATCGGTCGGTGCGCTGGTATGGTGTGACGGCGACGCGACGCGAGCGGCGCGGTCGCGCTGCTGACACGGCAATCCGCAGATAACGTTGTTGGTTAGGGGCGGCCAGCTGCCACTTGTCCGTCGGTTTCAAACGAGTCGGGTCAACTCGAAGTGAACCCGCGTCTTCCCGATGGGGGAATTTTCATCGGAATTTTCATCGGTGATTCCTTTTTTCAGCTCGCAGTGCTGCCGGCGCACTCATTCGTTGTTATTATCAGCGTGAGCAGCCGCAGCGGCGCAGGGAAGGATGCCCTCCCGACGGACCGCGCTGCCGTTGGACGACTCCGCGCTCGAGTCCGCGAGGGAGGCGCGACGGAAGAAGCTCTGCGAGCTCCAGGTCCGTCGCGCGTCTCGGTGCCCGACGAGCGTCGTTCGTTCGTCCTCGCGCGCGAATGCGATCTCGCACGTCTCACCCCGTCGCGCCTCCGTCGCTCGTCTCGTCTCCCCGCAGCAATACGTCCTCGCGTCGATCATCATATCGTCGGTGTTCTACGTCATCTTCGCGTCCGCGTGGCACATGGCCACGAGCGACAGACCGCCAGCGTACAAGCCGCGGCCGTACTTGGGATTCGGCGGGAACTGAGGCGCGTTCTATGCACTGGTCCCCATACGACCGCGTCGGCGTGGTGGACGCCGATCCTTAAGGACTTTGCCCGTCGCATCTCTCCGCTCATCCCTCGCTTTCAATCCCCGCCCTCGACGCCTTTCAACTCCACCTGACGCCTTTGAACTCCACCCCGACGTTCGCTTATATAGAACGCCCCTGACCTCGAGATCGACGACGACGGAGAGGAGGAGGCGAGAGTAGTCCACTACTAGCTAGAGAAGACATCATGCCGAAGCAGAGCGCCGCGGAGGAGACTTTGCGCGCGGTGCTGACGCCGCTGCTCCCGCCCGGGGTCGTGATCACGCACGTCACGAGCCACGGCGCCGCGAGGTTAGAGGACGTGAACGACGAGTCACCGCTCGGGGGGATCCCGACGGAGGTGTCGGCGTCGGCGTGGAGCGAAGGCGAAGACGGCGGCGCGGCGGCTGATGCGGCGGCGCCGGAGGCGAGCTCGGCCGACGCCGCGCCGACGCGCTCGTTGGCCGCGTACCTCGCGGAGCTGAGCGCGGACGACGGCGACGACGGCGACGGCGACGGCGTGGTGGCGTTGTTCGACCACCAGTCCTTGGATTGGCCCGGCGTCGACGCGTATCGAGCCCCGCCCCAGGACGCGGCTGCGCTCAGGCCTGACGCGGCGGCGGCGCGGCTGCGCGCGTTCGCGCCGGCGGTCGCGCGACCCTCGCGCGCGACCCCGGACGCGATGAAGCGCGCGCTCGAGCTCGCGGCGCGCTCGACCTGCTCCGGCGTCGTCGCCGCGCTCGTGGCGCCGTCGCCCGGGCCAGACGACGCGTCAAAGTTTTTCCTTCTCGCGGTCTCCGCTGCGCCGCCGTCGCGGGTAGACCTTCGCGCGCTGCTTCGACACTCCCCTCGCGCGCTCGACCTCGAGTCGTCGCGGCAATTGGTGTGCTATCAGCTCGCGCGAGAGCTCGCGCGCGCGCACGCGAGCGGGTTCGCGCTCGCGCCTCACGGCGGGTTGGACGCGAGAGACGCGTGGGTCGAAGGCGCGCCGCGGAGCCCGATCGTTCGCGTCGCGGCGGCGCGGTCCTCCTTTCGGTGCTCCTCTTCCTCCTGTTCCGACGCCGACGCCGTGCGGGAGGCGACGATCGCGTGGCGCGCCGGCGTGTTGAGCAACCTGGACTACCTTCTCGAGCTGAACGCGCGCGCGGGTCGGACGCGCGGCGACCGCGCGTTCCACGCCGTCGTCCCTTGGGTCGTCGACTTCGTGAACGACCCTGATGAGGCGACCGACGAGGCGCGTACCTCCTCCTCCTCCTCCTCCTCCTCCACGTCCACGTCCACGTCGTCCCCGCTCGGACGCTGGCGCGACCTCACGAAGACGAAGTGGCGGCTGTGCAAGGGCGACGCGCAGCTCGATCACGCGTTCGAGCACTCCGATCACCACGTCTCGGACGACTGCCTCTCCGAGCTCGCGGTGTGCGTCTACAAGAGCAGGGTTCTACCCCTCTCTGTGTTGCGTCGTACGGTGCGTAAGAACTTCGTCGCGGACGAGTACCCTCGGACGATCGCGCGCGTGTTCGAGTGGTCCCCGGACGAGTGCGTCCCGGAGTTTTACGACGACGCGAGCGTGTTTAAGAGCGCGCACCCCGAGGACGTCGGCCTGCGCGACCTGGAGGTGCCGAGCGGGTGCGACTCCCCCGAAGATTTTGTGGCGAAGCACCGCGCCGCGCTCGAATCCGACGTCGTCTCGAGAGGACTCCCCGCGTGGATCGACCTCACGTTCGGCGTCGCGCTGCGAGGCGAGGACGCGATCAGGGCGAAGAACGTCATGGTCGAGCCCGCGGACGTCACCGCGCCGAGGGGGTTCGGACGGGTCGCGTTGTTTCGAACGCCGCACCCGGCGCGAGGGCTCGCGGCGCCTCGGTTGTTAGTACCCGATCGGTCGCCGTCGCCGCCGCGGTCGTCGATCGACGCGGACGAGGACCCCACGCGACGCGCGTCGCACTCGTCGCTGCTCGGCGACGACCGCATACCGTTATTGACGATCGCGCCCGCGGACGTGCTCGAGGCGCTCGATCCGCCGCCGCCGCCGCCGGCGGCGACGGAGCGAGAGACGCGCGCGCGGACGCTTCGCGACGCGGCGCGGGAAGACGTCCGCGCCCTCGGCCGCGTCTTCGCCGCGGTGTACGCGCGCGACGTCGCCGTCCTGGACATGCCGATTACCGAGGTGGAGAAATCCGTCGTGCCGTCGCTGCCGCTGGTCGTCCGCGCGACGGTCGCGTCGATGACGTCGACGCGCGCGTCGGGGGGCGCGCCGACGGCGGCGGCGGTGCGCGATTCCACGCTCTTTCCGCGACGCGTCCGCGTCGCCGCCGACGCGCTGGCGACGATACGCGCGGCGCGCGCGGGGATCCCTCGCGCGACCGCCGCGGCAGCGGCGCTGCGGAACGGCGCCGCGACTTGCGGCGTCGAAGCCGCGGAGCTCATCGCGCCGGCGGCGATTCGCGCCGTCGCGGACGCGCTGTCGCCGGTGGGCGCCGTCGCCGGGGAGATTTTGTCGCTCGTCGCGAGGCGCGCGCCCGCGGAGGTCTCGACGACGCTCCTCGCGCCGTGCATCGCGGACGTCCTCGCGCTGGGGAGCGTCGGCGGCGGCGGGGGCGGCGGCGGTCGCGGAGAGACCGCGGACGACGCCGACGCGGAAGAAGACGCCGCGGACGCCGCGCGCGCGTCCGCGCTCGCGGACGACGTCCTCCGTCCCGTTCAAAGGGCGCTCGGCGCGGCGAGTTTCCGGCTCGAGGTGGTTCCGCTGCTCGTGCGGTGCGTCGTCTCGCGCGCGGCGAGCGCGCGCGTCGGCGCGGCCGCGTGCGCCGCGCTCGCGTCGCTCGCGTCGAGAGAGCCCCTCCCCGTCGCCCTGCGCGTGATCGTCCGTCCGCTGCTGAAGGCGACGTCGCGGCGTCCTTCGAAGACGGACGGCGGCGGCGGCGGCGGCGGCGGCGGCGGCGGCGGCGGCCCCGCCCCCGACTCCGCGAGCGAGCGCGCCGCCGTCGCCTTGACGTCGATCGCCGAGGCGTTGGGCCCGAGCGTCACCGCGCGGCACGTGCTGCCCGCGCTGGTCGCGACGGTCTTCAAGCCGACCCGCGGCGGCGGCGACGTAGACGACGTCGCGATGACGCTGTACGCCAGCCTCGGGGACGTCGTCGGTCTGGGGAGATTGCGCGACGTCGTGCGCGACGCGTCCGCCGTCGAGGCGTCGCTCATCTCCGAGCGGCGGTGGAAGCCGTCGAGGGAGGCGCTCGCCGCGGGAACGCCGTGGGAACAACGCGAGGACGCGGCGGCGAGCGGCGCCGCGCAGCACGGCGGCGGCGGCGATCGATTCGGAGGGCTCGTCGGTCGCGGGCTGAACGGTCTCCGCGACCGGCTCAAGGAGGGATGGCAAGGGCTGGGGGATTCTTCGGATCGCGTCGCGACGGCGGCGGCGGCGGCGGCGGCGGCGGCGCCGGCGCGCGACGACGCCGACGCCGACGCCGACGCCGACGACGAATACGACGACGCGCACGACGCGCGCGCGCCGTGGGGATGGCTTCCCCGCGTCGGGTACTCCCCCGCGGACGACTCCGAAGCGCCGTGGGAGTTGCGACTGGAAACGTTGACGTCTTGGCGCGCGCACCGCGAGCGATGCGCGTTCGTCGCCGCGTCCGACGACGAAAGTTATCTCCTCACCGGCGGCGGCGATGGCGTCGTCCGCGTGTGGTCGACGGGCGGGACGACGAGCGGCGGTCCGATCGCCTCGCACGACACGCACGGACCGTTCACGCCGACGTGCGCGACGTTTTTGGGGGGCGCTAAGGTGCGTTCTATACACTGGTCCCCACACGACCGCGTCGGCGTGGTGAACGCCGATCCTTAAGGACTTTGCCCGGCGCATCTCTCCGCCCACCCGTCGCTTTCAATCCCCGAGCTCTGTGCCTTTCAACTCCAACTGACGCCTTTCAACTCCACCCCGACGTTCGCTTGTATAGAACGGCGCTAATAACCGCGCGGCGTCGTGCGACGACGGCGGGAACGCGCACGTCTGGCGCGCGGACACCGGATGCGAGCTGGCGCGGATGCGGGAGCCGGGGAACGACGGCGTCTCGCGCGCGCGCGTCGCGGCGGCTAATGCGGCGGCGGCGATGGCGATGTCGATGCCGCCATCGCCGCGCGGCGGGGGGTTCAGATCGGCGTCGAATTCGTCCCCGTCGTCGCCGAGCGCGGGCGCGGGCGCGGTCGGCGAGCGGTTTTCGCGGTCGCCGTCGTTCGACGACGCGTCGCCGTCCGCGAAACGCGACGGCGCCGACTCGCGTCGCGTCTCCTTCGAAACGACGAGAGAAAGACCACCGTTGTCGACCGCTCGTGTTGTCGGCTTCACGTGCCTCTCCGCGACGTCGTCGTCGTCCTCGATCGTGATGGGGACCGCGGACGGTCGCCTGCGATTCGCGGACGCCGAAGTCGGGACACTGGGCGCGTCGTGGCGATGCGCGCCGCGCGCCTCCTCCTCCTCCTCCTCCGACGCGACGGCGACATCGACGGGCGGCGGGATACGATCCGTGGCGCAGATGCAGTCGTGGATCGTCGCCGGCACCGGGGACGGGCACGTGAGCTTCCTGGACGCGAAGGGCGGGAGGCTCATCGCGGGGTTTCCCGCGCACGACAGCGCGGTGACGTCGCTCGCGAGCGGCGGAATAGGCGGCGGCGGCGAGGGCGGCGGCGGGCACGGGCACCGCCTCGTGACCGCTTCGGACGATAAGACGATCGCGGTGTGGGACGTTCGGAAACTCACGAGCTCGATGACGACCGGCGGCGGGTACCGCGCGGCGTTGCTGGCGTCGTTCGTGGGGCACAAGGACGCCGTGGGCGGCGTCGCGCTGCGCGAGAACGACGCGTTCACCGTGGGGGGCGCCAAGGTTGCCGTGTTTTCTCTCGACGCGCGCGGCGGCGGCGGCGGCGGCGGCGGGGGACGAGGGTCGTGGACGTCGTCGAAGCAGACGCACATCACGCCATTACGTCTGCGCGGTCGCGCGACCGGCGCGGAAGAGACGGTCGGGCTTTCCTCTATCGCGGTGTTGCCGCAGTCGAGGCTCTTCGTCGTCGGCGCGGACGACGGCGCCGTGAAAATCTGTCGCTGATGCGTTTTTCTCTCGGAGCCGAGGCGTCGTCGCGTCGCGGAATAGCACATAGCACTCATCACATCACGTAGCGAGTATCTTTCATTATAAGGTGATGATTATCGAGTCTCACCACCGCACGTCGCATCGCGCGCCCGTCCTCGCGTCGACGCCGCGCCCCGTGAGCTCGCACGCGCACCCGTCCCCGCCCTTCCACTTCCCGTCGCCGTCGCAGCACTTCCGCGCGTCGACGCCGTCCCAAGTGAACACGTCGGAAGCGCCTTTGAACTTCCCGGTCGGATCCAACGCGTTCACCGCGCACCCGAACTCGCACCACGAGTCGCCGTACTCTCTCGCGCCGTCGAAGCATCCTTTCTCCGGCCACCCAGCCTTACCCCAGTGCAGGCGGCCGCGGCAGTCGCCGCCGCGAAGGATCGACATCGCGTCTAGAAACTCCACGTTGACGCCCTCGGGCGCCGTCGCGTGCCGCTTGAAGTCCTCGATGTTGACGTACACGCACGCGCCCGCGGCGTTCGCGTTCGCGGGTGATAACAGCGCGGTCTCGGGTTTCATGAAGCGAACTAGCCCTTGCGATCGAAATCCGCGCGAGAGCCCGCTGGGACCGATGGCGTCGGCGAGCGACTCGAAGCACGCGCCCGCGCGCGCCAGCGGGACGCACACTTCATACTGATGGTCACGTCGGGGTGAAGTTGAAAGGCGTCAGAAGCGGAGTCGTGAGGCATCTCGGTGCGGTGTGTCGGGATCGACACCGAGGGGTGGGCGGAGAGAAACGAACGAACGCCGGGAAAAGGAAGCCTCTTAAGGAACGGCGTTCACCACGCGAACGCGGTCGTATGGGGACCAGTATGAGAAGGACGCACCTGATCGTACCCGAACTCGTCGTGCGCGTCGTACTGCTCCTCGCTCATCGTGAGGTACGCGTCTCGAGCGTCGTAAACGCCGCTCTCGACGTTGACGCTCGTGCTTCGCTCCCACTGTCTCGCCCAGAACTGCGCGAGGCCGTTGTCGCCCATGATGCGGAATCGTTCGGTGACGTCGCGCGGCGCGTCCGGCGGCTGCGCTTTGACGATGTCGCGGAGGTCGGCTGGGAGGTTCGCCGGTAACGTCCGTCTCTCGTCCGTCACGGAATCCCAGCCGAAATCGCCGCGACCGGGCATGGCGCCGCCGAGTAAGTTACGACGCCGTCGGCCGCCGGTCGCGCGGCCGAGCCTCGACGGGGTCACGCCTCGCGGCAGCGCGTCCAGGTGCGAAAAGTCCACGCGAACGACTTTGTTCAGAGGGAAAAACCAAAAAAACTGCGTCTCGTCGAGGCCTCTCACGGCGTCGTCGTCCATCGCGCACGCCCACGCGCTCTCCGCGTCGTCGCCGTGCTTCCTCTCGCACCGCCGCATCGCGTTCGACGCGGCGACGATCGCGCGCACGAGGTCGTCCGGGGACATCGTCCGCGACGTTTTACGCACCGGCGCGTTTGGAACGATCCGCAGCGTGACGTCGACGACGGCGCCTACGTCGGGGTGGAGTTGAAAGGCGTCAGTGGCGGAGTTGAAAGGCGTCGAGGGCGGGGATTGAAACCGAGGGATGGGCGTAGAGAGACGCCGGCAAAAGTCCTTAAGGAACGGCGTTCACCACGCCGACGGGGTCGTATGGGGACCAGTGTGAGATGGGACGCGCCTAGGGCGCCGACGTTGGCGCGCAACGCGTCGAAGCGCCACCCCGGGGTCGTCCGCTCGTCGAACGACGCGACCGTGCCGTTCGCGAGGACGATCGTGAGCCCGACGAGCTGCGAGGATAGAGACCCGTGCGTGAGCGAGCTGCCGTGCGTCGCCGTCGCGACGGCGCCGCCGACGGTTTGATCGATGAACCACGGCACCGCGGGGAGGGTGTACCCGTCGGACCGCGACAGAAAGGCGTTACTTTGACCGTTACTACTTTGGAGTGCATCGCCGTCGCCGTCGCTGTCGCCGTCGCCGTCGTACGACGCGAGGTAGTCGAGGAGGTGGCGGAGTTTCACCCCCGCGTCGACTCTCACGGTCGCGTCCGCGAGAGAGACGATCGAGCGTTCCGCGACGGGAATCGTCGTCGGGTCGCGTCTTCTCCCCCCTCCTCCCTCAGGGCCGTTCCATACGAGCGAACGTCGGGGTGGAGTTCATAGGCGTCAGAAGCGGAGTTGAAAGGCGCCGAGGGCGGGTATTGAACGCGAGGGGTGGGCGGAGAGACACGCCGGCAAAAGTCCTTAAGGATCGGCGTTCACCACGCCGACGCGGTCGTATGGGAACCAGTGTATAGAACGCGCCTCATCCTGTTTCACGGAGCGCGTCGCGGTCGTCACGACGTCGACCGAGCTCGCGTCGGACCCGGCGCAGAACAGACCGGCGTGCCAGCTGTGCCCGACGCCGACGGCGCGGACGCGCGCGAAGGCGGCGATCACCGACGCCGTCTCCGCCGGCGTCGCCGGCGTCGCCATGAGGACGTCGCGCGAACACGCGTGCTTGCCCTGGAAGTTGGACAAGTCCCTTCCCGCGTCGTTCAGCTCCGCGGTGACCGCTTTCCACGGCCCGAGCGAGAAGAGCAGTCCCCAGAGCATCGAGAACAGCAGCGGGCGCGGCGCGGTCGTGAAGCGCGTCCCGTCGTCGGCGCGGCGGCGGCGGGGCGCGCGCGGCGTCGGCGTCTTGGACTCGTCGTCGTGGAGAGGGTCGTTCGACGCGCACGAGCTCTGCGCGTCGTGCGTCGCGTCCTCCTCTTCGACGACGGCGTCCGCGACGCCGTGCACGAGCGCGGGGACGCACCTGTTCGCGAGGTCGTCGTCGTCGTCGTCGCCGTCCTTCGCGCGAGGCGTCATCGTCCTCGTCGTCGCGCCGCGCGCGCGCGAGTGACGCGTCGCGCGCCACGCGGACGCCTCCTGTCCGCGCGGTTCTGTTTTTATCTCTCTCGAGGCGACCGAGAACGGCGCCTCGTGCCGTCTCGGGAGCTCCGAGGAGCTTCCGTCTGTTTCGACGAGAGGGCGAGACGGGCCGTATCTCGCGTCGAGGCGATTTCTGCCTCTCGTCGCGCGCGCGCGACACGTCGCGCGCGTCCAGTCCGCTCGCGTCCCGCCCGCGTCCCTCACTACCGCACGCGCGCGCACGCCGTCGCCCTCGACCTCACCGCCCGCCCCGCTCTCGCCTCCGCGCGCACGCCTCCGCGACGATGATGCGCACCGCCTCGCTCTGCGACGCCGCCGCCGCCCCGCGCGTCTCCCGCGTCGCGCCCTCCTCCGCCGCGCGCGGCGCGCGCGTCGTCGCCAAGGCGACCACGACGGCCGGAAAGACGTTCGCCTCGCTCGCGGACGCGGTGAACGCCGGCGTCGTCCGCGGCGTCGGCCCGTTCCCGGACGGCGTCGACGCGTTCGGGTTCTTCAACGACATCAAGGAGACCGAGGCGCAGAGATACGCGGACGTGGAGATCACGCACGGGCGCGTCGCGATGCTCGCCGCGCTGGGGTTTCTCGTCGGCGAGTACGTCGAGGGGTCGTCCTTCCTCTTCGACGCGCAGGTCACCGGTCCGGCCATCAACCACTTTCAGCAAGTTCCGCCGCTGTTTTGGGGGCTCATCGGCGCCATCATCTTCGTCTCGGAGTCCTCGCGCGTGCAAAAGGCGTGGCAGTCGCCGTTCGACGCCGCGGAGCTGTTCCTCATGAACCCCGACCACGTCCCGGGGGACTACGGCTTCGACCCGCTCGGGCTGTCGGGTGCGTTCTGTATGGTAGACAAAATAAAATTTTTTCACCCGTCCTTCGGTTTCAACATTTGATCGCGACCCCGTTCAACTGACCGAAGAACGCCCTCCTTCATCAGCGGGGAAGGACGACGCGTGGCTCGCGGACATGAAGCTCAAGGAGCTGAACAACGGCCGGCTCGCCATGGTCTCGATCCTCGCTATGGTGATTCAGGAGCTCCGCACGGGGATTAACATCCTTCCCGCGGACTACGCGGAGTTTTTCGGCGGCACCGGGGCGCTGCAGACCCTCGAGGAGAAGTGCGCGGGGGCGCCGGACGAAGCCGCGTGCGCGAAAGCCTTCGAAGCCGCGGAGAGAGCCGCGGTGTTCGGCGGTGAGCAGGTCGTCGGGTTCCTGAACGCCGTGGACCTGGGCGTTACGATGTGATGGACGGATGCGAATGCGATGGACGACACGTGATGTGATGTCAGAGACGACTGATGATGCGATGACGTACGAGAACGGTACGATGACGACGGACGTTTCGCCCGAAGGGCTTTTGTTTGGCGCCGCGTGAAAACAAGACAAGAGAGAAAAATAAAACACGAAAGTTGGTCGTCGTCGCCGGCGTCGTTCGATACGTCATTCTAACCTTTCTTTACAACATGCAACGCGCGTCAAGTCAAAGATCCCCATTACAATCTCGTCCCGTCCCGTCCAACACGTACACATCCCTACCGCACCTCAATCGCCCGCTCTATTCAAAACGACCCCGACCCCTCCCTTCCTCGCTTCGTCTCGTCTCTCATTCGTCTTCTTCTCCCCGCCGCCCCGTCCCTCCGACGATCGATCACGTCTCCCTCCGCCCGTCGCCCTCCGGCGGCGTGTTCTTCCTCCCCGTCACCTCCGTGACGATGATCCCGTCCTGCTGATCCTCGTGCCGCAAGTTCGCCCCGTTGCTCCCGTCCTCGAACCGCTTGATGTACCTCCGGCTGAAGATGTCGATGTAATAACACGCCCCGTTCCAGATGCACGAGAGAAACGTGAGGCCCACCAACGCGGTGTGAAACGTCTTATATCGGTAGCACAGCGGTATCGGCAGGAACGTCGCGACGGTGTACGCGAGCTGAAGCGTCACGAATACCATCTTGGTCTTGATGCTGCTCGCGTCGAAGAGCTCGTCCACCTTGAAGAACCCCAACCGGCGACACGT
Organism: Micromonas pusilla CCMP1545; assembly: GCF_000151265.4. Classification (NCBI taxonomy): domain Eukaryota; kingdom Viridiplantae; phylum Chlorophyta; class Mamiellophyceae; order Mamiellales; family Mamiellaceae; genus Micromonas; species Micromonas pusilla. Next base: position 628,227 of record NW_003315893.1, on the reverse strand, counting down.
CCGCAGCGTGCTCCTCGTCACCGCCAGCTTATAATCCCCGGCGAGCCACCTGAGCGACGTCACGAGCTCGGGGTCCTCGTCCAGCCGCTTCACGTCGTGCACTTCCGTCTTGAGCAGGTACGCCACCTGCCACGCGATGTACCCGAGCGTCGGCCAGAGGTAAAACTCGGTTAACATCTCTCGCGTCGACGTCATCGGCGTCGACAACTCGGCGACGCCGAGCCGATTGGCGTTCCCGCCGAGCAGTCCCGGCAACCGCGTCCCCAAGACCCTCTCGCTCCACGCCCCGATCGCGACCAGCGGGGACGCGTCTTGGCCGTACCATCGCGCGCAGTACGTCAGTATCGCGGGCGCGGTGTGTATGAACACGCTCTGCACTTTATCGTGCGAGTGAAACACGAGCGAGTTTCGCCACAGCGGGATGGCCCACAGGATGGGTCCGGTGGCGTACGCGAACGTCGTTCGAAACAGCCGCGCGCTCCCGGGGTTCACCAAGATCTGCGCGAAGCACACCGCGTTCGCGTAGTAACAGAAATCGATGAGGAAGTAGTGGTACTTCATCGCGGTATACGTCGCCACCCTGTTCGCGAAGACGAATGGCGCGACGACGAGGTAGTAGAGCCAAAAGAGCCCCGGTCGCGTCGTCGCGACGTGCTGCGTGAGCATCAGACCGAGGACGCCGCCGGTGAAGGATAGCTTGTCGATGAGCTGGATCGTTCGCGGGAGCTTGACGTACTCGCGGACGCGCGTCTCGCCGGTCGGGTCGCCGGTCACGCGCGCGCGGAGTCGGCGCTTGGCGGCGCGGCCGACGTTTTCGACCGGGCGTTTGAAAAATTGGCCGACGCCGCGGGCGTGGTGGGCGACGACGTGTCCGCGCGGGGAGCCGACGCCCTCGTCCGAGCTCGTCGTCGCGCCGTTCTCGTCGTCGTCGCTCAGCGCGTCCTGGGGATGGGCATCGCGGGGCGCGGGGGCGGGGAGGTGAGCGGCGTGGGGGGACGCGTCGGGGTGAGATTCGTTGGGTGCCGTGAACGCGGGCATTTACTAATTTGAAAGCCGTTTCGGACGTGGAGACGGCGCGCGCGAGGCGGGTTCGAGGACGCGCACCCGTCGGCGCATGCGGCGGACGAGGCCCGTGACCGCGGCGGTTGCCGCGGCGGCGGCGATGGGTGACGCCATCGCGCGTGGACGGCGGGGGAGCGCGGCAGCGCGTCGCCGAGTGGCCAGATTTCCGCCGGTCACGCGCTTCCGCGTCATCCTCGGAGCGGACGCGGACATCAGTGCACTCGCTTCCGACGCACCGCGACACTCTGCCGGTCGCGCGGCGCCCCGGGCGTCTTCCGTCCTCGGCATGCTCGCGAGGCGCGTCTCGGCCCATCCCTCGCCGCCCACTCGAGTTCTTCGTCTCGCGGCGAGAGCCTCGAACGCCGCGCGCGCGACCCTCCCTCGCGCGTCGCCGTCGCGTCGGACTCGGAGCGCGTCGTTCACGTCGGACGCCGTCGGAGGAGGAGAACGGATCGCTCGCGCCATCATGCCCGCCGCAGCCGCCGCGGAGGACGCCGCGCCCGCGTCCTCAACGGACGACGACGCCTCCTCGCGTACCTACGTCTGGTACGCGTGCTTCGGCTCGAACATCCTCCTCGAGCGGTTCGACTGCTACCTCAAGGGGGGGCGAATCGCGGGCATGGCCGCGGACATGCCGGGGGCGTCCGATCCGTCCCCGCCCGAGCGCTGGGCGACGTGGGAGTCGGTCCCGCATCGGCTCTTCTTCGCGCACTCCTCGCCGACGTGGAACGGCGGCGGCGTCGCGTTCGTGGACGTCGACGAACTCGCGGAGGAGGGCATGGGGACGACGTTCCGGCTGTACCGCGTCACGCTCGCGCAATTCAACAGCGTCCTCGCGCAGGAGAACGGGTTGGACGACGAGACGTTTCGCGCCGACCCGGCGTGCGTCCCGGTGACGCCGGAGGAGGCGGACGCGATGGCGTCGGCGTGGATCGACGCGAGCGGCGGCGACGTCCATGGACAAGCGCCTCAGGACATCCACGCCGGCGTCCTCGCGCGCCTGAAGAACCCTAACGATAACCTCCCTCCCGCGTCCGAACCCTACGTCGGCCCGAAGGGCTCGATGCGGTCGCCGTCGGAGCGGTGGTACGGGTACGTGCGGTGCGTCGGCGCGAGAGGCGGCGAGCCGGTGCTGACGTTCACGTGCCCGCCCTCCGAGCTCGCGAAGTTTCGGAGCGGGGAGATGGAGACGAACCCGCCGTGCGAGGCGTACGAGAGCGTCATCGCGCGAGGGTTGGCGCAGATCGGGTGGAGCGCGGAGGACGCGGGGGCGTACTTGAAGACACGAGCGAGCGCGCCGATGACGGCGGCGACGGGGGCGCCGTCGCGGTGACCGGACGGAGCCGGCCGGCGGGGGTCGTAAACGCAACGCGTGCCCCTATGGCGTTCGTTATGTTGGTTGTTATTCTAATGTATATCATCGTTATCATTCGAGTCGTCGATCATCGCGTCCACATCACGAACGCTCGGCCGCGTCGGTCCATTCCTTCGGCCACCACGACGGCGCCGACGCCGGCGTCTCGATCTCCACCTCGCCGCCCCCGTCGACGGTCGCCCACATCCTCGCGTCGGACCCGATCGCCGCCACCCGCATCATCGCTAACCCGACGTCGCCCTCGACCGCGACGACCTTGCCCACCCCTCCTCGCTCTCGCTTCGACCCCGAGGGCCCCGCCGCCGCGCTCGAGTGCACGGTCCCGCCGCTCGCGAGCGCCGCGGCGGCGTCCTCCGCGGAGCGAAACGCGATCGGCGCCAGACGCTTGCGAACGACGCCGACGAAGTGCGTCCGCGCGGTGAGCTCTTGCCCGATGTAACACCCTTTATCGAACGACACGCCGTGTAACCCCTCGAGGTTACACTCCAGCGGCAGCCGCGTCGCGAGCTCCGCGGTGCCCTCCGCGACGCCGCGGAGGTAGCGGTGGCGTCTATACGCCGCGTCGCCGCCGCCGTCGAACGGATCGATCGATCGAGATTCAGATTCAGACGTCGACGTCGACGCGTCGCCGCCGTCGCTTCCTCCGCTCCCTCCGCGCCCGCACGGCGACGCGCTGCCCAGCAACGCGGCGACCGCGGCCGCGGGCAGCACCCCCCTGCGTCCGAGCCCGACCCACCGCGGGTCCACGGGGAGGAACTGGAACCGCGCGGGGAGGACGCTAGTGCCGCGTCCTCCCTCCTCGCCATCATCGTCCGCCGCGGCGACGACGACCGCGTGGTCGTCGCCGACGTCGTCCAGCGTCACCGCCGCGCGCAGCCGCAGCTTCATCAGAAGCGCGAGCGCGGCGTCGAAGCCGTCGCTGGGGAGGTCCGCGAGCAGCGCGCCGGAAACGCCGCCCGCCGCGCTCATCATCTCGCGATGGAGAAAGACGTCGTGCTCGAGCCGCCCGTGCGCGTTCTGCAGCGCCGCGTACACCGGAGCCGCGCCGGGCGACGCGAGCGGTCGGACGTCGTTCGTGACGACGCGCTGCAGGAGCGACAGCGCGTCCTCGCCGCCGATGCGCAGGACGCGACGGGACGCGAGCGCGGCGCCGACGGCGAGGCGGCCCGTCATCAGGGAGGACGACGCGACGCGCGAGGAGGAAATGAACGACGTCGACGTTTCGCGGCGAGAGAGCTTCCATCGCGTCGCGTCGCGACGCCCCCGGCGCGCGCGAGCGAACGAACGAACGACGCGACGCGACGACGACTGGACGACGCGAGTGACAAAGAATAGAGTCGTTTAGCGCATTCAACATCAACGCGGGTCCGCCCTCCGTCGACCCCGCGGACGACCCTCGTCCTCCTCGCCGCGACAGCTGCGCGTCCCTCGTCACCGCATCTGCTGCTGCTGCGCCTGCGCGTCCGCGGCGCCGAGCATGCTGCCCACGATGCCCACCGTCTGCCAGTACTTCCCCGTGCATCGGTCCACGCACGCCGCCTCCCCGACGTTTAAGTCTCCGTCCTTGAACTTCTTGTCCATGCACTTCTCGTAGCACGAGCTCACCATCCTGCGGGGGGGTGGGCGGGGGGGGTGATTTAACGATGGATCGGTCGATCGTCAGCGTCGGCGTCGGCGTCGTAGGTCTTTTTCGCGAGACGACAGGACGGACGAGGCGCGGGGGAGACGGACGACGTCGCGACGCGACGCGATGCGCGCGGAGGGAAGGGACGATGGGAAGCGCACTTGTTGAAGAGCTCGACGCGGTACTCCATCTCCTGCGACGCGATGGGGACGACGGCGCGGGGCGGGCGGGCGAGGCGGTGAGCGACGACGACGACGATGACGTCCGTCGGAGGCGGCCGAGACGCGACGAGGGCCGCGGAGATCCGGCCGTCCGCGAGCGGCGATCGACGGGTCGGACGGCGGCGGCGGCGGCGTCGGCGCGAGCGAGCGGCGCACCTGCGTCGCGTTGGAGTACAGCTTCTCCTTCTCGTCGGGAGACATCTTCGACATGTCGACGCCCGGTTGCGCCATCGCGCGCGTCGCGTGTGGAGGCGCGACGCGATCGGCGGCTCTCTCGGAACGACGAGCGCCGACTGAACCAGACAGAAATCGAGCCGATGCGTCTCGCGTCAGATCGCGCTTCAACCATCAGTCGCGGAGGCACGGCGACGGACTCGACGCGGCGATGTGGGCGTCGGCGGCGTCGCGAGCGACCGTCGCGGTCGCCAGAGGGGGCGTCGCGAGCTCCTCGGGCGCGGCGGGGCCTTCGCGCGCGGTGTCGACGCCGACGCGCGCGCGCGGCCGCGCGATTCGCGCGCGTCGCTTCGGCGTCGGCGACGACGACGCCGCGGGCTCGCTCTTCAAAGCCCAACACGTCGACGATCGGACGCGCGGGGCGACGCGAAGAGGGGGCGCGCGCCGACGCTGGCGGCGATCGCGCGCGCGCGCGGAGGACCTCGACGAGGCGTCGGCGACGGACGACCGCGCGGAAGACGCGTCGCGCGGCGGGGAGGACGAGGACGCGCGCGACGACCCCGCGGCCGACGACGTCGCCTCGTCGAACGGCACTTTTCCGGCGGAGCCCGAGGAGGAGTGGACGCTCGAGTTCCCGTCCTCCGTCGACGACGCGCGAGAGAAGTGGGACACGATCCCGTCGCGATACAGAATCATCGTCGGCACGACGTGCGCGTTCATACTCTGCAACATGGACAAGGTGAACATCTCCGTGGCGATCATACCGATGGCGAGCGAGATGGGGTGGTCGGCGTCCACCGCGGGATTTCTTCAGTCGGCGTTTTTCTACGGGTTCGCGCTGTCTCAGCTCCCGGGCGGGTACCTCGCGACGCGGTTCGGCGGCGCGCGGATGCTCCCCATCGGCGTCGCCATATGGTCGGCGGCGACGTTCATCGTCCCATTCGTCGCGGACAACACCGCGGGATTATTCGCGTCGAGGTGCGAAGTTTTTCATCACATCACCCGCCGCCCAGCGCGCGCGTCCCATCCGTCGTTTCACCGACCGACGCGACGTTTGATTCGATCGTTCGCGTCCCCTTTCTTTCAACTGACCGACGCGCCATGCCGTCATCGTCAGGGTGCTCGTGGGTCTCGGCGAGGGCATCTCCCCCGCCGCGGCGACCGACGTCATCGCGCGGAGCGTCCCGCTCAGCGAACGCAGCCGCGCCGTCGCGTTCACGTTCAACGGGTTCAGCATCGGCAGCGTGCTCGGTCTGTCCCTTGCGCCGGCGATAATCACCAACTTCGGGTGGAGGTCCGTGTTCTTTCTCTTCGGCGGCGTCGGATTAGGCTGGGTCGCTTGGGTCGGAAACGGCGTGTACAAGCGCGGCGGCGCGTCCCCGGACGCGGACCCGAAGACGCTGGTCGGCGGCAGGGCGCCGGTGAAGGGGTTACTTGGGAAGCGCGTGATGCTGCCGGAAAAGTGCGAGGTGGACGGCAGCGTCAGGTTCTCGAGCGACGACTGCGACGTCGACGTCGTCTCCGCCAGCGGAAGCGGCAGCTTCGACGACGACGGCGTGAGGGTTTTTATGATGGACGAGGAGGATCCTGAGGAAGACTTCCTTGAGGAAGAACCTGAGCCGCCGGTGCCGTGGGGCGAGATCTTCTCGTGCGTCCCCGTCCGCGCGCTCGCGTACGTGCACTTCTGCAACAACTGGGGGTTCTACGTCCTGCTCGCGTGGCTGCCGTCGTACTTCACGCAAGAGATCGGCGTCAACCTCACGAACGCGAGTCTGTTCACGCTGTTGCCGCCGCTCGCGAACATCGTCGTCGCGTCGTTCGTCGGGCCGCTCGCGGATGCCGCGATCGAACGGGCGACGCCGGTGAACGTCGTCCGGAAGACGGCGCAGAGCGTCGCGTTCTTCGGGCCCGCGACGTTCATGGGGCTCGCGTGCTTCGATTACTTCGACAACCCGCTCGTCACCGTGGGGCTGCTCACCGTCGGCTTGTCGCTGTCGTCGTTCTCGTACGCGGGTCTGTACTGTAATCATCAGGACATGTCGCCGAGGTACGCGTCTATTCTGTTGGGAATGACAAACACCGTGGGGGCGTTCCCGGGGGTGATCGGGGTGCCGCTGACGGGGTACCTGTTAGAGAGGACGGATAACTGGGAGGTATCTATGTTCGCCCCCGCGGTGTTCTTTTACGTCACCGGCGCCGCGGTGTTCGCGAAGTGGGGGTCCGCGGAGAAGCAGGAGTGGGGGTGAACGAACGGACGACGACGGATGAAATTATTTCAATCGCCTTATTATTGGGTACGCGTAGCGCAGAACTTCAGCAGAACTTGTAGTAGCAGATATGATATGATAAGACGACGGTCGCACGCCGGGCGCGGCGCCGGGCGTAGGCACTCCATCTCTCTCTCGTCGTCGTCGTCGTCGTCATCGTTCGCGTCGATCGTCGAATCTCGTCGTCAATCGTAATACGCGTCCTCTGGGTCTGGGTGCCCTTGCTCTAACAGCCTCCGCTCGATCGCGACGAGGCTCTGACGCGAGGGTGCAAAAAACGTTCATTCGTCGGTCAGTTGAAAGGGGACGCGATCAAATGTTACAGTATGTTGAAACCACGCCACGGGGTGGGTGAAAAATTCGGCGCACCTTACACCCCGGCGGCACCTCCGACGCCGACAGCGGCTCGTCGTCCGGAAGTCGCTCTCCCGCGTAGAGCAAGACGACGTCCTCGTGCGAGGCGATGATCCGGCGCTTCCTGCCGTGGTGCGTCGTCTTCATCTCCCCGCCGCGGCCGAGGCCGCCGTCCCACAGACGCTTTTTGATGACCGCCGCGGTCTCGTCGACGGACGCGCGGACGCGGAAGCGACAGCCTGCGGTCGCGCGGGGGAGGGGACCCTCGGGGGAGAGGAAGAGGCGAGAGACGTCGGCGAGGAGGACGAGCGGCGCGGCGCGGAGGAGGAGAGAAGGGCGCGCGCGCCGCGCCGCGCGATCGTCGATTCGTCCTCATCGCGCGCTCGATCGCGCGACGAACGCGCCTTGGCAGTGGAACCCGAGGTGCTCCGTGTCCTTCCGCGGCGGCACCGTCGGTAACCCGAACCCGTTCGGCTGGTAGAACGGGTGCTCGTCCGTGGGCGTCTCTTCGAACACCGCGGCCTCCTTGTCGGGGGGGATCTCTCTGTTGGCGTCCGCGTCCCACGCGCCCTTGCCGAGGGTCGTCTCGTACGCGTTCATCGCGGCGGTCGGGGCGGGTGGGTGTGTCGAGGCGCGACGCGACGCGACGCGACGTCCCGTCCCGTCGTGGGGTCCGGTTGTCAGTTTACTTTTTCCGCGTCCCCGCGTGGCCGGGCGTTTTTTCTCGGCCGTTCCGACAGGGGGGAGGCGTGCGAGCGCCTCTCACAACGCGTCGCGCGACGCCACCGCGCGCGCACGCCCGCGCGGTCGCGGCCGAAGAAGAAGAAGGAGAAGAGAGAGGAGCGCGTCATCGCGTCGTCGCGATGCTCGACGCCGCGAAGGAGGGCGCGAGCGCGTTCGTCGCCGCCAACTTCGCGGGCCCTCCGCCGCGCGGCCTTCCTCCGCTGCCGCCCATCGCGAAGCTCTCGCCTCGCGTGATCCGCGTCTTGGGACAAAACCCGAGCGCGTTCACGCTGCAGGGCACGAACACGTACCTCGTCGGCACGGGAAAGACGCGATGGCTGATCGACACCGGCGAGGGGAAGCGCGCGTACGCGCCGCTGCTGCGCCGCGCGATGAAGGCGCACGGCGTGGAAGGATTAGAAGGCGTCCTCCTCACGCACTGGCACGGAGACCACGTCGGCGGCTTAGCCTCCGTGCGCGCGATGTTCCCGGACGTCGCCGTCGTCGCGCACAAGCGCGTCCGCAGGGACAAGGGCGAGAAAGCGCTCGGGGAGGGAGGGAACGAGGACCCGCGCGCCGCGCGGACGTACGCGGACGTCGCGGACGGAGCCGTCTTCCGCGCGACGGGCGCGACGATCCGAGCGATGCACACCCCGGGTCACTCGGAGGATCACGTCGTGTTCGTCCTCGAGGAAGAGGGCGCGATGTTCGCCGGGGATTGCGTTCTGAACGGGAACACCGCGACGTTCGAGTGTTTGACGGAGTACAGCGCGAGCTTGGAGAGGATGGAGCGAGAGTTGCGCGCCGCCGTCGACGAAGGAAACGACGGCGACGACGGCGACGGCGGCGACGGAAAAGCCGGCGACGGCGACGACGGCGGCGAGATCACCCCCACCGACGGCAACAACGCGAGCGTCATTCCGAGAGGCCGCCTGTACCCCTCGCACGGAGAAGTCATCAGAGACGGCGTGAAGAAACTGGCGGAGTATCGCAAGCACCGGTCGTGGAGAGAAAACATCTTCATGGACGAGCTCCGCGACGGCTGGCGACGCGACCCCCGCTCGGGCGGGATGACCGCCGCGGAGCTGTGCGACGTCGTGTACTCCCGTCAGGTGAGCTGGCTCGTGTTGAAGACCGCATGCGCGCATATCACGTCGCAGCACCTCGCGAAGATGACCGAGGAAGGGAGGGTCGTGAGGGAGGAACGAGGTCTGTGGGGGTGGGTCCTCTCGTCGCCGAGATATCGACCGGCGGCTAGAGAGATGGGAAAGAAGGCAGGCCGCGCGAGGGCGGACCCGCTGTCCGCGCGGTGACGGAGGGAGGGAGGAAGTGGTGGAGGGATAGGACGACGGAGAAGTGATGCGAACGACGACGGAGAAGTGATGCGAACGATGACGTTCGAAGAAGCACGCGGTGCGAGAGTACGGTAGAAGAGGCGCGAGCGCGCGCGAATCGAAAACAGAAACAGTCAGACAGATCGCTCGACACAGCTGTGATGCGAACGTGCTGTCCACTCGTCGCGGCGCGCCTGTTCGAGGGAGGGCCGCGGTCGAGGGCGCGGTCGCCGTCGGCCGGTCCCTCGCCGCCCTCCGCGCGCGTCGTCGCCGTCCCGCCACCTCGCGGCGCGCGTTCTGTCGTCGCGCGCCATGCGCTCGCCGACGACGCCGAGCTCGAGGCCGAGGCCGAAGCATCAGGTCACGCTGCACGACTGCGCCAAGGTCGTCACGTCGCGGACGTCGTCGTACTACAACGTCAACCTCGAGGACGTGATGCGACTTAAGAAGACGATCGAGGACGTGGACGCGTCGAAAGATGACGTCGTGCACGCGCTGCGACAGCTCGCGTCGATGATGATGAGCACAGATCTGCTCGCGAAGAGCCTCGTCGGGAAGAGCGTGAAACGCATCTCGCGGAAGCACGGCGACGGCGAGGTGCGCGCCGCCGCGAAGGCGATCGCGGAGAAGTGGTCCTCGGAGGTCGTGGGGGCGTACAATCGCGAGATGAACGCCGCGAGGAAGCGGATCGGCTTCGTCAAGGCGAGGCGGTGACGAGCGGCGTCGAGACGCGGCGGCGCGGCGGGGGGCGGGGGGAGGACTGGACGTCCGAAGGACGACGACGACGACGACGACGACGATAGACGATAGACTAGCACGGGTACGGGCAGCGCGCGCGAACGGATAACGGAAGCGGCGACGAAGTGCGCCCGCTGGACGAACGATGAATCCGTATTGAACGTCACGAAGAATGGTGTTCACGCGTTTTCCTCCTCCTCCTCCTCCTCCTCCCTCCGTCGCGTCGTCGCGTCGCGCGCCGCGTCGTCGCGTCACGCGACGAACGCGCCAACGGCGCGAAGCCCGACGAAAGCCCTCCCTCTCCGCAAGACGGCGTCGCTCCTCCGCCCGCCGCCCACCGCCCGCGTTCTCCCCGCGCCGATCGCCGCGGCCCTCACCCTCACGGACGCGCCGCTCCTCGCCGCGGCCGCGCTCACGCCGACGACCGCCTTCGCCGCGGACGCCTTGCTTGCGGCGCTCTTACCCGCGGCGCTTTTTTCAGCTTTCGCCGCGCCGCCGCCGCCATCCGCGGCGACGTTGAAAGCGTCCGCGGCGACGTGGACGTTCTTCACCGCGCGTCCGGAGATGTCCCCGACGGACTTCTCCCACTCCGGGTCCCACGAGACCGCCTCCGGGGTGCTGCACGCGATGGATTTCCCGAACGGGCACGTCGCGTATGCGTACCGCCCGTTCTCCATGCCCGTCACGAAGTGCTCCTCGAAGATCGATCGTAGGAGGTAGTACTCCTTCGAGAGCGGCGGGCTCAGGGGGAACCGCGTCGCCGCGTTCGCGAAATCTTCGTCGGACACGACCGCGTCCGCGTACTTCGCCAAGCCGTCCACCCAGTCATACCCGACGCCGTCGCTGAACTGCTCCTTCTGGCGCCACAGGACGCTCTTGGGAAGGTACGGCGCGTCGGGCGTGTCGAACGCCTTGCGCAGCAAATACTTCTCCATGCGCGGGTTACCTTCTTCGTCCTTCGCGCTCATGTCGATGACTTTCTGCTCCGGGTTCGTGTTCATCGCGTAGTCGCACACTTGCTGCGACAGCAGAGGCGTGCGGACCTCGATGCCCCACGCCATCGTGGACTTGTTCGCGCGCAGGACGTCCCACTGATGCAGCCGCGTCGTCTTCCGAACGCACTCTCGGTGAAACTCCGCCGCGTCGGGCGCCTTGTGAAAGTACAGGTACCCCCCGAACAGCTCGTCCGCGCCTTCGCCGCTGAGGACCATCTTAAACCCGAGCGACTTGATGTGCCGGCACAGCAGATACATCGGCACGGACGCGCGAACCTGCTCGAACGTCTCGAGATGATAGACGATGTCCGGGAGCGCGTCGAGCGCCTCCTCCGGCGTGAAGTGCACCTCGTGATGCACCGTGCCGAGCTGCTCCGCGACCGCGCGCGCGGCGACGAGGTCCGGCGCGCCCTTGATGCCGATGCTGAACGAGTGCACGGGCTCGTCGCTGCCGAACGTGTTGGTGGCTTCCTTCTTGTGTCGGACGGCGATGGAGGTGATGAGTGACGAGTCCAAGCCGCCGGAGAGCAAAACGGCGTACGGGACGTCCGCCATGAGACGCTTCTTGACCGCGTCCACGACCGTCTCTCTGAGCTCGGTCAAGTCCGCGTCGCGCGTGGGGATGTACTCCGGGTCCGTGACCCATTGGGGGTCGTACCACCGCGTCATCTTGCCCTCCCTCTCGCCGGGCTCGCGGACGTAGTAGTGCCCGGGGGGGAAAATTTCGTACTTTTCGATCCCGGGGTCGTCCACGAGCGTCTTCATCTCGCTCGAAAACCACACCGAGCCGTCCTTGCCGTACGCGATGTAGCACGGGATCTTCCCCATGTGATCCCTCCCCGCGACGACGCGTCCGGTGTGCCTGTCCTCGATGACGTACGCGAACATCCCGTCGAGCTCTCGAACAAACTCCGGCCCCATCTTCTCGTACAGGTGTCCGATCACCTGGCAGTCCGACTTGTTCGCGGAGACGATGCCGTACTTCTCGCGCAGCTCCGCGTGGTTGTAGATCTCCCCGTTCGCGATGAACGCGATCTTCTTGTCCGCGGCCGTAAACAGAGGCTGGTCGCCGTCCGGACCGGGCGCGACGATGGAGAGCCGCTTGTGCACGAGGTACGTCTGCGCATCCGCGGGGGCGCCGGGGACGCCCATCGCGATGTCCATGCCGTACGAGTCAGGTCCGCGGTGACGCAAGCGCTTCGCGAGGTTGTACACCCTCTTGCGGTTCGCGAGCGGGTCGCCCGTCAGGGCGACGACGCCGAAGATGCCGCACATGTTTTGTTCGTCTCCGAGGAGGAGGCGCGCGTCGGTCGGCGAAGATTAATTCTACGAGCGCCGCCGCGTCGCGAGGACGAACGCCTTTCGTCCGAGCGAAGGCGTGCTGCGCGCCGTCGCGGTCGCGTGGACGCGCGGTCGCGGGTCTGTGAGCGGTGGACGGCGCGGGGAACGATCGTCAGGGGGCGGTCGGAGACGGATCGCGCGACGCGCGACCTTTCGGAAGATTAATTACCGGTCGCCGAGAGATAAAGGAATTCGCTCTCGGCGCGACCGATTGCGGCTGGAGGAAGACGCGCGCGGCGGACGCGGCGCGGGGGAAGGGTCGAGAGCAGCGCGCGCGCGCACCGTAAATCCGACGCACCGAAGGCGCGACCGGGAGAGAGGACGCGTGTGACGCGCGGCCGCGTGCGGGCGCGCGAGCGAAGTGCGCGCCCCCTCGACCGCGACCGCGGACGCTTTTCCTCGGCGACGCCGAAACCCTACGCGAGATCTCAGAATAGACGAGGTGCCCTAAGTCGAGCTCATACTAATTGCTCATATAAAGTACGGAAGTACACAGTACGTGAAAATTATATGAGCATTTAGTTTGAAAGTACGCGTACCGTATCCCCACGGTCGGTCGACATCGAAGGCTTCCGAAAGCTGCCGTGAGGCGAAGGAGATCGACCGTCACGTCACTCGCGACGACGCGCGGAGCGCACCGCCGCCCCTCTCTCTCTCCCCCCCCCTCTTCCTCGATCATGGCGAAGCTCGGCGAGGGCGACGAGCGATGGATCGTCTCCGAGCGCGACGACGGCGCGAACGTGAACAACTGGCACTGGCAAGAGAAGGACGCGTTCGAGTGGGCGCGCGAAAAGTTCGCGTCTCGCCTCGCGCTGACGATCGCGGACGCCGTCCCGGACCCGGACGACGCGTCGCGCGTGATCACGATCAAGACGTCGGACGTCACCGCGCTCACCGGGGAGGCGTACGTGAACCGAAGGAAGGGCAAGATCATCGCCGGGTACGAGCTCGACCTGAAGATGAAGTACGACGCGGAAGCGCGATCGAAAGACGATCCGTCGGGGGACGTCGTCGCCGCCGCCTCCGGGAACGTGCACTTCCCGTACATCGCGGACGAGAACGCCGGGGAGGAGCACGACGCCAAGGTCCTCAACGCGAAGAACGGCGCGCTCGACGACAGGGTCAAGGAGATCATAAGGACGGTGGGGCTCCCGATGATGTGGAGGGCGATCGGTGAGATCGAAAAGGAGCTCGCCGCGGGAGGGCCGGGCGGGGAGGGCGACGCGCCCGCGCCGAAACCGAGCGGCGGCGGCAAGGCGGACTTCAGGGATGGCGCCAACGTCAACGGAGGCGCGAAGAGCGACGCGGATAGGGAGAAGGAATCGAGGTCGGATAAGACCGCGCCGCTGTCGCGGAAGGCGCACGCGTTGAAGATGACGGAGCGATTTTTCTGCCGGCCGCGGGACATCTGCGACGCGCTGCTCGACGGCGGCAGAGTGATGCACTTCTCGAGGTCGCCCGCGGACGTGAAGCCCGCGCCCGGCCCGTTCACGATGTTCGACGGGAACGTCCACGGCGAGACGCTGGAGTACGTCCCCGGGGAGCTCATCCGACAGAAGTGGCGGTTCCGGAACTGGGCCGAGGGCCACTTCTCTGAGGTGACCATCACGTTCAGGTGCGTTCTATACAAAAGTTTTTCACCCATCGCCCGGTTTCAACATTTGATCGCGTCCCCTTTCAACTGACCGGTGAACTGTTTTTGTATGGAACGGCCCTCAGAGAGCCCGAGCCGGGAAACTGCTTCGTGGACTTGGTGCAGACGAACGTCCCGGAGACGGACGCGTTCGGGAACGAGAGCGTGATGGACACGACCGAGGCGGGGTGGAAGGAGCAGATCTTCGGTAGGATCCGCCAGGTGTTCGGATACGGCGCGTGAGGTAGGCGACTGGACGGACGCGGACGGGGGGAGCCCACGCGAGCGATCGATTTCGTTCTGAAACCAAACCGTCGAAACCGAATGTGGGTGAAAAAACAAAACTTGACCGGCCAATCTCCGCGGCGATCGATCGATCGCACCCGATAGGGATGGCTCGTACGAATCGTATTATTTTTTTGTCGGACAGTCACGCTGACTCGTCGAGCCGCGAAGGGACCAGGACGCCTTCGCACTCCCCCCGTCCGCGGGGCGGGCAGCGGGATGATGACCACCGCGGGAGACGAGCGATCGGGTCGATCGCCCCCGCGCGCGGACGACGGCGGCGCGCCCGCGTCGCCCTCCGCGCCGAGCTCGCCGATCCGTCGTTCGTCGCGCGCGGGGGCGATCTCGTCGTCGATCGACGCGTCGTGCCAGACCGAACCGCTTCCGCAGCTCCCGCCGCTTCGACGGTTGCATCCCGCGGGTCCGCCGCGGTCGCAGTCGCCCGTCACCGCGGCCGGCGCGGCGGGGCGGCGAGGCGCGCGCGGCGCCGCCGCGGCGTTCGACGGCGGCGTCGCGGGAGGCGGCGGCGGCGGCGGGGTCGATCACGAGGGCGTCGATCACGGAGACGGCGAGAGCCTGGAGGAGCTGGAAGATCTCGTCGCCGCGCGTCACGCGACGCTCGTCCGCAAAGGCGTCCTCCCCGCGTCGCGGTCGTCGCCGTCGCCGTCGCCGTCGGCGAACGCGCGGCCGCCGTGGAACGACCGCGTCGTGATCGAATCCCCCGCGCAGGCGCGGCCGCGACGACGCGCGCATCATCAGCGTCAAAACTCGCTCGACGCGGAGAGCATCGTGTTCGAGTCGCCGCTGCCGCGCCCGTCGGGATCCGGCACGAGAGGCGGCGCGGTGTGCGGCACGCGCGCGACGGCGACGCGACAGCGGGGGGAACAACAACAACAACAACAACAACAACAACAACGGGGCGGCGGGAGTCCCGGCGCGGGGGACGCCGCCGCCGCCGGGGGCAGGCGCTCGAGGGACGGCGAGCGGCCGAGTTCGAGAGGGAGCGACGGCGGCGGCGGCGGATCGCGTCGTCGAGGAGGTGCGTTCTATCTCACACTGGTCCCCATACGACCGCGTTCGCGAGGTGAACGCCGTTCCTTAAGGACTTTGCCCGGCGTTTCTCTCCGCCCGCCCCTCGGTTTCAATCCCGACACACCGCGACGCCTTTCAACTCCACCTGACGCCTTTGAACTCAACCCCGACGCGTAGACGCGTATACTCCTCGCTTAGAACGCCCCTCATCCGGATCGCGTTCCGCCGTCTCCGCGCCCGAGCCCATCCGCGGCGGCCGCGTCTCCCCCGCGTCTCCCGGCGGCACCGGGGGAAGACGGCCCGGTGCCGCGCGAAGCCCCGGGGCGAACGGGACGCTGCACTTCGCCGCGCGGCCGGCGTCGCCGGGGTCGTCGAAGGCGCGGAAGCCGACGCCGACGCTTCCGGGCGCGCGCGGCGCGACGGGCGGCGGCGGCGGGGGCGTCGTAAGAGACGTAGTCGCAGACGCGGCGGGATCCGGCGGGGGAGCGAGCGTGCCTTTACGGTTGGGCGGCGGCGACGGCGCGAGGAGCGCGTTCGTGCGGCCGGTGGGCGGGGGTGGGGTCGGAAGCGCGTTCGGCGCGTTCGACGGGGGGGCGGCGGCGGGCGGCGGCGGCGGCGGCGGCGGCGGCGGCGGCGGCGGCGGCGCGAAGGCGGGGGGGCTGACGCAGTCCTTGCGGAAGCAGTCCGCGCTGGACCAAGCCAAGGCGGCGTAGGCTCGCGCGACGACGACGACGACGACGACGACGTATGCCGCGCGACTGATAGAGTTATTCGTTTATGATGAAGTTAAGCAAGCGCGAGACTACCAGAAGCGACCGCGACCGCGACCGCGAAGCGGCACGTTTGAGACGTCGTCCTCTCGCGCGGGCCGTGCCCACGTTTTCGTCTTCAGTTCGAACGACGCGCGCGTCTGGATGCACGGCGCGGACTCGAAGTCGGACGCTTCCGTCGTCGTCGTCGACATGGAGATCCGCAAGCGCGAGTGCCTCTTCCCGTGCTGCGTCGTGTGGTGCCCGATACCGCTCGTCACGTGGCTGCTCCCTCCCGTCGGTCACCTCGGGATCTGTTACTCGAGCGGGCTCGTGACGGACTTTCTCGGGCCGCGATTCGTCCATCGCGGCTCCCTCGGGTTCGGCGCCGTGTGCCGGTACTGGCGGCTGGATCCCTCCAAGGTCGCGGAGAGGAGGCGATGGAAGGGCGGCGACGGCGAGGGCGACGGCGAGGGCGACGACGGGATCGCAGCGTGGGACGACGGCGTGCGACGCGCGGAGCGATTCTTCAACGAGGGCGAGGACTACAACATTTTCGGAAACAACTGCCATCAGTACGCGGCGCACGCGCTCAATTTGATGGCGTACGACGGGAAAAAAGACTGGAACACCGTGCACCTCGCGGCCGCGATCGTCTTCAGAGGGAAGTGGACGGACCCGGTCGCGGTGGCGAAGACGTGGGGGCCGTTCGCGTTCGTCGTCGCGCTGTCGATCGCGTTCGAGTGGTACGCCGTGGCAGGCGCGTTGGGGGGGTTGTTCGTCCTCGCGGTGGCGTGGTTCGCGTGCTACAACTGGATCATCGCGTCCCCGGGGGATAAGGTGTACGCGACGCCGCTGTACCGCGGCGCGAGAGAGCTCGAGGAGGTGTCCCCGGTGGTCGACTGACTGACGGCGTCGAGTCGTCGACGAGCGCGGGAAAGGGAATCGTATGACAGACTATTTTCGTCGCGCGTCGTCGTCGTCGTCGTTCTCACGTCGTGATGAACACTCTTCTATCGTCAACGCGAAGCGTTGGTACAACAATCGGCGTTCGTTCCTTCGCAGCCCCCGTGGAAGCGAAGACGAAGCCCCCTACAGGTCGCATCCCTATCCCTAAAAAAAGAATCTCTCTCTCTCTCTTCGGCAACTCATCATTCATCAGCGAGCGCCTCGTCGCGCTCTACTGAATCCCGAGGTGATCTCGGTACTCGAGCGCGAGCGTCAGCTTCTTCGCGAGCTCTTCCTTGCTCGCGTACGCGGGCAACCTGAGCTCCTGCGAGCACGTCCTCCCCTCCGGGAGTTTCCCGACCGGGTCCATCCGGTTCACGCGTATGGGCCCGCGAGGCAACGCGGCGAGACCCCCCGGCGGCAGCCGCGGGCACACGGCGACAAACTCCAAAAACGCGCGCTTCGTCTCGTCCGGAACGGTCGCGAGCGTCTCGAGAAGCCACCTGTACGGCGGCGACTCCGCGGTGTACTGAAACCCGGGCAACACGCACCGCCTCAGGTCATCCATCGTCCACGCGACCGCGTCCTTCCCGCACGCGAGGTCGACAATCTCCCTCGCGGTGAACGCCTTGAGCGCGTCCGCGGGGAACACCTCGCAGACGCCCGCGCGGAACCCCTCGATTTGCGCGGCGACGCCGTCGCGAAACACGTAGGCGACGACGTCCTCGAGGTACTCCACGACGTTCGCGATGTTCACCTCGCCAGCCTCGCCAGCCTCGCCGGCGGCGCCGAGCGCGTGGCCGGTGACGGGGCACGCGTACGTGAGGTACGCGAGCTCTTCGAGTCTCGCGTCCAGCGCCCCGACGTCGTCGGCGGCGGCGTCGGCGTCGGCGTCGGCGTCGGCGTCGGCGTCGACGGCATCGTCCGGGGTGCACGCGCGGACGCGCTTCGCCGGCGGCGTGACCTCTTCGACGCCGCGCACGCCGCCGCCGCCGTCGAGGTCGAGGTCGAGGTCGAGGTCGAGGTCGAGGCTCGGGTTTCCGCCGGGCGGAAACGCGCCGCCGCGCGCCCTCACCGCGTCTCTCACGCGAAGGCACTCTCTCTGTCGCCGCGCGTCCTTGACGATCGCGCGAACGAACGAGATGACGCCGCCGCCGGCGCTCCGCGCGTCGAAGACCGACGAGAGATCGTCCTCGGTGAGCGCCTCGCCGAGGATCGCGGCGCGAAGGAACGCCGGGTTGAGCGGCAGCGGCAGGATGTGGCCGTCGAGGAGCGCCTTGCCGAAGAGCCTTCCGATGAAGGCGAAGCGCTTTCGCGCGGCTTCGCTCTCGGGGGTTCCCGGGGGCGCCGGCGCGGGGAACAGACCGTTCGTGTGCCAGATGTGTTCTGGGCCGCTCGCGCCGTCCTCGTCCATGACCCACGTCGGGGTTTCGACGTTCCCGGCGCGCGACTGCAGCGCGGCGGCGACTTTGTTGTAAAACTCCTTCGTCACCGCGCCGCCGAAGCCCTCTTCGTTTTCGAATAACACCTCGAGCACGGACTTGTGCTTCGCGTGCCTGCGCATGAGCAGCTCCGCGTCGTCGAGAATCGCGTTCCTCTGCACGGTGACGCGCTCGCGTCGCAGCGTCCCGAGCCTTCGCGCGTTGATCGATCGGCCGTGAACGTGCCCGCCGCCGCCGCCGCCGCCGCCGCCGCCGCCGGGGCCGTCCCCTGGTCCGTCCGCGGCGCCCGTGCCGCCGCCCGCGCCGGCTTGCTCTTGCACGAACGTCACCGACCGCGACGTCCCGAACGCGGTGGAGTACAAGTGCCGCAGTCGCGTCTTCAGCGGGAATAAAAAACCAGCGCGCGAGAGTAGAACGCTCGTCCACGCGGGCATCGCCCCGGACGCGACGGCGACGGCGTCGTCGAGCTGGTCCTGGAGCTTCCTCGTCAGCCCGTCGCTGTGCCACGCAGACGCGCCGCCGATGGGGCCGAGCCAGGAGTGCAGCGCGGCGAGGAGCGCGATCGCGACCGCGACCGCGGACGGGTCGCGGCCGATGGACGACCTCCGCGCGATCATCGACGACGCGGAGGTCGTCGCCGTCGTCGCCGTCGCCGTCGCCGTCGCCGGCGCCTCCGCGGGCGCGCCGCGCGCCTTCACCGGCGGCGGCGGCCCGATTCGCGCGCCGCCGCCGCCGCCGAGCTCGAGGACGTCCCAGAACAGCGCCCACGGCTCGTGCGTCGCGGACGCTTCGCGCGGCGGCGGCGGCGGCACGGATCGTTTCGCCTTCGCCGCCGCGAGCGCCGCGGCGATCTTCTCCGATTTTTCGCGCGCCTTTTCTTCGCGTTCGCGCGCCTTCTCCCGCGTCTTGGCGCGTTCCGCGTCCGCGGCAGCCTTCTCCGCGAAGAGCTCCGCGTACACGTCCACGAGCTTCGGGACGCTGATGCGCTTCGCCGCGAGCGCGGGCGCGCCCTTGAGATCTTTCCCGCCGCACATCTCCGCGCCACATTTCTGTCGCAGCCGCGTCACGACGGCGATTTTCGTGACTTTCCCGGCGACCAGCATCGACTTGAGCTCCTCGGGGGGCCACAGGCCGTCGTCTCTCGCGCCCGCGCCCGCGCCCGCGCCCGCGCCCGCGCCCGCGCCGCCCGACCTCGCGTCGCGCGTCCCGCCCGGAGACCCCCTCGACGACAAACCGAAACCGACGTGAGGCGGGATCGGGACTTCCGCGGCGGCGGCTTCCTCCGGCGTCGTCGCCATCTCCGCGGGCACGCCGGCGACGTCGACGCCGTAATGCAAGACGCATCGCGCGAGCCACCTGTCGTGGTCGCCGCCGCCGACGACGGGTCCGGGGTGCCGCGCGCGTGTCGTCGAGACCGCGCCCGCGCCCGCGCCGCCGTCGACCACGTCGGCGCCGCGCGCGCGCATCGTCGACGCTACGGACGCCGCCGCGGACGCCGCGAGCGTTCGAAGCGCGTGAAAGACCGTGGACCCGGGTGGCGGCGACGTCAACGTCGACGGCGGCGGCGACGCGCCGGCGCCGGCGCCGGGTCCCCCGAGCGTCCGCGCCGCGTTGGACGCCCTCGACGCGTACGCCGCCGCCGCGGTGGCGTGATACCCGCTCGACCCCGCGCCGGGTGGCGGCGGCGGCGCGCCGTGGCCGCGCAGATCGCGAGGCAGGTACAGCGACGCGATCGACGCGCCAGAGTCGTCCGGCGACGCGAGCGCGTAGTTGACCGATACCGACGGCGGGGCTTCGCACGACTCCGGCGGAGGGTATTTCGGTTTCGCCGGCGACGCGCCCGTCGCTTTGCCGCCGCCGCCGCCGCCGAGACGCGACGGTCCCGGTCCAGGACTCTTCGCGCCGCGGCGGAGCTGCTCGAGAGAGATGTCGTGTCGCATGATCCGCGTCCCTTCGCGCCCCGCGTCGGAGATGTCGAGCCCGGACCACGTGCGCGCGAGACCGCCGCCGCCCGCGCCGCCGCCGTCTCTCCCCGAACCCACGGCGAACCCTCCTCCGTCGCCGCCGCCCAACACGCGGCGTCGCAACGCGCTCCCTGGGCCAACCCCGGACGCGCGCATGAGCGCCTCGAGGATGCTGTCTCGGGACAGACCCTCCTGGAGCATCCTCCCGACCGCGGCGTGGACCTCCTCTCGCGACGACCCCAGGGAGACTTCCAGGTGAATCTCCCCGCCCGCGGCGCCGCCGCCGCCGGCGGTGCGAACCTCGATGAGCCCGTGCGACGACGCGACCCTCGCTTCTTCGATGTCGCCCGCGCGAACGTCCGCGGACTTGACGTTATCGATCAGCTCGAGCGTCTCGTCGAGCTCGAGGTCGACGCCGTCGGAGCCGCGGTGGCGAACCACCGTCGCCGCCATCCGCTCGCCGTCGCCGTCGTCGTCGTCGTCCTTCTTCTTCTTGTCCCGCTTCGTCGGCGTCGACGTCGGCGTCGTCGCGGGCTGGGACTTCCCCGCCGCGGCGGCTCGCGCCTTGGCGCGCGCTTTCGTCACCGCGTGCACGCACACGCTCACTCGCGACCCCAACGGCGGGCGAGCGTGCGTCCGCCCGGGACTGAGCCCGCCGGCGCCGGACCCGCCGGCGGCGCCGCCGCCGACGCGGTCGCCCGCCGCCGGCGACGACCGCACCGCGGACGCGATGCCCTTCCCTCGCGCCGCGATCGCCGCGTGTACGGCGTCGCAGATCGCTCGCGTGCCGCGGCGGACGACCGGCACGGGAAGGTCGTGCTCGAGCGCGTCCATGACTTCCTCTTCAAAGTCCGCGTACGAGTCCCATCCGAAGATGGCCCTCGCGCCGACGCCGCCGTGAATCTCGCGCGCGTCGAGCTCGTCGCGGTCGCGCGCGTCGTCGTCGTCGTCGTCGTCGTCGTCGTCGTCGTCGTCCATGTCCTCCGCGCCATGTCCTCCGCGGAAACGCAACCGGTGGGTCGTCGTGCCGCTCGGGTGCGTGTGGATCCCGAGCGCGCGGCCGAGCTCTTCCGCGGCGGCGGCAGCGATCTCCGCGGCTTCGGGCGTCACCGCGGCGGCGGCGGTGGCGCCGCCGCCGCCCGCGCCGCCGCCGCCCGCGGGCGTCGGCGTCGCCGCGACGGACGGCGGCGGGACGAGCTTCTTCGCCTCGTCGTCGAGCAAGTTCCAGATCTCGTCCATGTGCGACTCCAAGAAGTTCTCCACGTCCCACTCGCCGTCGGGGGGAAGGCAGACGACTCTGAACGACGGCGCCGCCGGCGTCGGCGGCGAGTTCGCGCCGCCGCCGCCTCGGCCCGAGCGCGCGGACGCTCCTCCACCTCCGCCGCCGCGCGAGGACGTCTTCCTTTTCGCGCCGGCGGCGTCGTCCTCGGCCGCCGCGCGCGCGCGCTTCTTGGATTTGGCCTTCTCCGCGTCCTTCGCGTCTTTTTCTTTCCGCTCCTCGTCGTCGTCGCCGTCGCCGTTCGCCTCGTCGCTCGCGCGCGAGATGACCCTGTACCGGCGCTCGAGCAACGCGACGTGCGTCGTCGTCGCCGTGACCGAACTCGAGCTCGGCTTCGCGCCGACGCCGCCCTCGACCTTCAGCGCGTGACGGCCCGTCACCGCGTTGTAGCTCTCCACGGACGCCACCGCCCAGCGGCCCTTCGTCTCCGTCGCCGCCGCGCCGCGTCGGCGCCTCCCGCCGGATCCCGCCCCCGCGGCCGCCGCCGCCGCCGCCACCGCGCCGGAGGTCTCCACGTGCCCGTCCACGGCGTCGCCCGCGGCGTCCATCTCGCCGTCGTCGCCGCCGACGCCCGGGATCCACAGCCATATTTTCCCGTTCACGAGCGCGCGGCACCACCGGACGTACCCGGGATCGATGACGACAATCTTACGCAAGACGTGCGCGGTGACCGTGGCGAGCGGCGTGAGCGGCCCGGCGTGAAGGCTCGCGCCGGAGAGGTCGGTGCACAGCCGCGGCGTCGTCGGCGCGCGTCGCACCGAGAGCCGCAGCGGCGTCGAGAGGATGTTCAGACCGGAGGAGAGCTTCGCGGACGCGCTCGTGCTGACGCCGGATGATCCGCCGCCGCCGCCGCCGCCGCCGTGCGCGAACGGATTCGCGCCGAGGCCGAGGCTGAGTCCGCCGCCGCCGCCGCCGCCGCCGCCGCCGCCCGACCCGTGCCCGAGCGCCAAGTTGCGAAACACCGGCAGCTGCTCGTTCAGATCTAACGTGCTGTGCAGCAGCGCGACGAGCGCCGCGAACGGGGTCTTCCCGGGTCCCTCGTCGTCTTCGGGGGCGTCGCGTCCGGGCGCCGGCGCGGGACCGCTGACGCCGCGGCGGCGCTTCTTCCCCGCGTTCGCGACGCCCACGCCAACCTTCCGCGGCGCGGATACCGCGGCGGTCACGAAAAGTCGCTTAAACGCGGCGCGTCGCGCCTCTGTCTCTCTTCTCGACGCGCCGTGGGGGAGCAAGAAGTGCACGAGCGCGGTCGCGACGTTTGCCTCGGCGAGCTCGTACTCGGTGACGCCGTCGACGGAGACGAGCGCGGCGGCGAGTTCGCTCAGCGCCGCGAGATCGCCGCGCGCGACCGCCGCGGACGTCGACGCGAGCCGCTCCGCGCCGAGCCCGTGCCCGGGCATCGGCGCCGCGTCGGAGTCCGCGGCGCACGAGAGCTCGAAGGTTTTCAGCGCGACGTTCGCCGCCGCGAGCGTCGCGTCCGCCGTCTTACGCAACGTCTCGGCTTCGCGCGACGGCGGGAGCGTCGGGAGCGCTGACGACGATCGTTCCCCTCCGCTGCCGCGCGTCCTCTGCCCCCGGTCGCCGCCGACGCTTCCTCCGCTTGCTCCACCCGGCGTCTTCGTCGCGTCGGTCGTGAACTGCTCCACGCGGCGCAGCAGCCCGTGCCGTCGAAGCTGATGCGCGCGGGACGCGTCGCGTTCGACGAGCAAATTCACGAGACGCAGCGACGACGTCACGAGCGACGCGGACTGTCCGTTCGACAGCGTGCGCCCTAAGAGGTCCAACACGCCGTGGAAGTGCTCCCTCGTGAGATCGCACGCGTCCCCGGCTTTGCTCAGGGTGGCGATCAGCAGTCGGAACAGCGTCCGTTGCGTCGCTTCCCCGCTCGCGGCGCGGCGCGAGGAAAATTTTAAAAGCGCCGGGAGCAGCCGCGACGCGAAGGCGCGCGCCATCTTCTCGAGCGCGTCGGCGGGGACGAGCGACGCCTTCTCCAGCGCGTTCGCCTCGCGCGTGGACGCGTCCGGGTCCGCGCTCGCGCTGGGCGCGAACCCGCCGTGGCCGCCGCCGCCGTGCGCGTGCGACGCGCCGACCCAATACTCGTGCGCGCCGGGTAAGCCGCCTCTCGACGGCGCGCCGTCTCGCGCGTCGCCGCCGCCGCCGCCGCCGCGCGCCGCGCCGCCCGACCCGCCTCTGCCGCCGCCGGCGAAACCTCTCGGCTCGCCGCCGATCGCGTCGATGAGCGTCAAGTTCTCCACGGGGACGTCCGAGCGCCGTTCCGCGCCGACGAGAAGCCCCTCGTCGACGTCGATGACGTGCTCGTCGTCGTCGTCGTCGTCGTCGTCGTGTTCTTCGTCCGAGGAGTGAAGCATGACTTCGCACCACTCCACGGTGGCTCTGTCGTCCGCGAGGAGGTCGACGATGACGCCGTCGCTGCCCATCAGGGTGCTGCGGACGTGGTCGCCGACGCGGAAGCCGCGGTGCGTCTGCGCGGGCGCCGCGGACGCGGGCGCGGACGCGGCGGCGGCGGAAGATTTTTTCGACGTCGACGTCGTCGTCGTCGCCGCCGCCGCCGCCGCCGCGGGCTCGATCTTCTTCGGGAACAGGTGCCCGAGCGCCCTCTCCGCAGCCTGAAGCAACGTCGTCACCGAGGGACCGCTCCTTCCTAGGACGTCCGCGTCCGTCAGGAGCTCCAACACGCCCTGCTTGAAGCACGCGTGCGCGGTCAGGGGCGTGTTCGAGCTGAGCAACCACAAGATCAGCTTCGACCCGACGTCAAAGACGCACGGCGCCACGTCCGCGGCGGTCGACGTTCCATCTTCCCCGCCGCCGCCGCCGCCGCCGCCGTCGCCACCACCACCTCCGATATCATCCCCCTCCTCCTCGTCGTCGCCGCCGCTCGCCCCTCCCGCGGCGTCGCCCGAGGCTGCCCGCCGCGCGCCCAACGCGCGGGTCAACGTCGCCGGCAACCCCCCACCGACGAGCGCGAGCGTCGCGCCCTCGCGTTCCCCGCACGCGCACAGCAACGACGCGACGCACCGCATCGCCTCGTTGTGCAGCGCCGCGCTCGCGCTCTGGTCCTCGATGATCGCCCTGAGCGAGCGGACGACGCGCGGTGGAGGACGCTCGCGCGTCGTCGCGCATAGCCCCTGCGCGAGTGTCAGCGCGTCCAACGCGGCGGCGGCGCGTCCGGCGCGGTGGCACGACCGCGCGTGTTCGCACAACGCGTGCGCGCCTCCCAGACGCGTCATCAGTCGCCGCGCTTCGAACCCGCCGACGCCGGGGAACGAGCGGCGCGCGATCGCGTCTCTTCGACCGCCGGAGCCGGCGCCCGAGCCGCCGCGGCGGACTTGACCGAGGAGCATCATGAGCTTGACCGCCTCCTCCGCGGCGAGGCGTCGGCCGAGGTGCAGGACGCGCGGCGGCGGCGGCGGCGCGTCGACGTCGTCCTCGTCCTCGTCGTCGCCGGGTCCCGCGGGAGGACCCGGTTTCTTCTTACTCCCTCCTCCTCCTCCTCCTTTCCCGCCGCCGGACCCGGACCCGGGTCTGTCGATCTTCGTCGGCGTCAGCGTCGCGAGCATCGCGCGGAGGGGTCCCTCCGCGAGAAGAGGCCCGTACCCTTCCTCGGCGTGCAGCTCCGTGACTTCTTCGTACGTCCACAGCGCCCTGCACACGAGCTCGATGACGTTCTCGTCCTTCTCGAGTATCGTGTAGTTGGACGCGGGCGCGAGTATCCTCGGCGGGGCCTTCGACGACCCCTGGTGCGATTTCTTCGCGTCATCGTCGGCCTTTTTCTTTTCTTTTTCTTTTCCTTTCGCCGCCGCGCCGGGCGCGGGCGTCGCGGCGGCGGTCGACGGCCCCGCGGTCCCGCCGCGCGTGGATCGTCGCGATCCGCGTCCGCCCGCGACGCCGCCCGCGGCGGCGTCCTTCTCCTTCTCCTTCTCCTTCTCCTTCTCCTTCGGCGCGGCCGGCGCGCCCTCCAGCTCGCGCGGCGCCGCCGACAACCTCGCGGCGAGCGCCTCAAAAATTTTGCGGTCGCTCCGCCGCCCGAAAACCTCGCCGCGCTCCTCGAACGCGAGAAGGAACGTGCACAGTTCCTGGAGCTTCGCCTCCAACGACGGGTTCGACGTCGCGTCGTCCGCGAACACGCGCACGAACTCCGCGGCGGGGTCCGCCTCCCCGGTGAGATGCTCCGGTCGTTGACCCTGGTCGTCGAGGAGGAAGAGCGCGACGACGGCGTCGGAGTCGGATATCGGAGAGGAGGAGACGTCAGCGGGAGGCGCGGAGGGCAAAAAAAAAAGGGTGCTCGGAATGAGCCGATGGGGGCTCGGATCTGGCGAGCGCGCGCGCGATACGCGTCGCGTCGACGCGATACTCCGCGCGCGTTCGCTCGCGGGGTACGCACCCGCGTGCATATGACGCATCTCGAGGAGAACATCGCGTTGTGGTACGTGCACACGTCGCAGCACCACATGTTCTCGGGCGGCGGCTCCGCGGGCGCGTCGTCGTCCGGAGCTCCGCTCGCGGCCGCGTCGCCCGCGGCCGCGGGGCGCGCGCCGCCGCACACCGCGCACTGCCTGCTGCCGTGATCGTTCAGCAGCGTGCTGGGGAAGACGAGAGGGGAACGATTCGGGGCGGGGGGTGGAGGTGCGTCAGCGGGGGAGGACGGGAAGACGAGCGCGCGTCCGAGGTCAAGATGGCAACCCGACGGTCGACCGACATGGCGAGGCGGAGGAAAGCGGGGTCGCGCGCGCGCGCGCCGCGAGCGACGCGCGCGGCGTTCGCGTCGCGACCGAGCGCACCATAGCGAGCACTCCCACTGCGGCGGGGTCTCCTCCGTCGCCATCGCAATGCCACGCCGCAGCTGGCGCCAGCCTTCCCCGCGCTGCTCCGTTATGGCGAGTTGCGAAGAGAAGCTCGCGGGTTGGCGGGAGCGAAATCTCGCGCGGTCGGCGAGCGGCACGCGGTCGGTTTCAAGCAGTTTCAAAGTTGGATATTTGTTAGACGCGAGCCTCGGTCGTTTTGAGCCCGTGGGCGAAACGCGCACTTCACTTTTCCGTGCTTTAATATCTGCTTGATTGCGCCTTTTCGGAACCCCCGCGCGCACTCGTCGACGCGCGCGCGTCGCGAACGCGATGCCCGCGCACGTCGGGATCGTCCCCTCGCGCCCGCACCCGGCGCCGCTCGCGGACCGCGGCCGCCGCGGCCGCGCGCGATGGCGGTGCGACGCGAACGACGGTGGAGGAGCCGGCGCCGATCGTCGCGCGATTTCGCGCCGCGAAAATAAAGCAACTCCGAGAGCATCTTCCCCGCTGCGGCAGCCGCCCGCGTTCGTCCGACGCGCGGTGGAGCTCTCCGCGTGGGCGGGGCGCGAGGCCGTCTCTGTCGTCGCGGCGAAAGAGAAGCCGTCGACGTCGGGCGGCGCGCGCAACAACGTCGTGGGACTCCACGCGCCGTCGTCGTCGCACACGGCGGAGAGATCTGAGCGCGCGTCGGATCATCGGAGCGTGATCGCGCGCGCGTTCGCGAGCCGGCGCTGGTGGTTCCTCGCCGGAGTGAGCAACACTGTGGGGGACAAGGAGCTCGAAGCGATCGACGCGCTGCACGCGTCCATCACGAACGACGTCCTCGCCGCGCCGCGGTCGCCGGTGCAGACGTCGATCGACTCCATGGAGGACAGCGTCGACGGCGAGGACCGCGGCGGGGGCGTCGTCGTGAACGAGTTCAGGGACGCGTCGGGGAACGCGTTTCAGGTGCGTTCGAAAACACACACAAACGTTTTTTCACCCATCGCCCGGTTTCAACATTTGATCGCGTCCCCTGTCAACTGACCGGTGAACTTTTTTTGTAAAAAATGAACGGCCCTCAGGTGGCGCTGTCGAACGAAGACGCGCCCGCGGGGATGACGAAACTGGAGATGCGCGGGATGGACCGAGATAACTTGCTCGGGTCGCTCTGCTCCGCGCTCGCGCGCGTGAACATCTCGATCGTGAGCGGGATCATAAGCACCGGGGACGACGGGCGGGTTCGGAACACGATGTTCGTGAGGAAGCAGCTGAGCGCGCTGCCGGAGATCGCCGCGTCGGACGGCGACCCCTCCGCCCCGGGCCTGAATACCGCGGCGACGAATACCATCGTCGCTCCCATCACGATCGACGAAATGAATAACATCACGCGCGTTCCCGAGTCCGAGTTCTCCGCGGTGTCGCTGCGAGTCCTCTCCGCGTGCTGGACGTCCGACCGCAGAGAGTGGCTGAAGACGAGGCAGGCTGGGAAGTTTCTCGGCAGCGCGTACGACCGCGGGAGCCTCGGAGACGGCGCCGGCGGGGGAGACGTCGCCGCCGCGGAGGCGAAGATGCGCGCGGTCAGCGCGCGGCTCGCGGACAGCGCGGCGCGCGTGGCGATGACGAGAGACGCGTGGAGTAAGACGGACGTCGTCGAGGACGATTTGCTCGCGGAGATGGAGGGCGCGATGAAGGAGTTGACGAGGGCGCGAAAGGCGCAGAGGAAGCGGGAGAAAAAGATGGCGGCGAGGGCGCTGATGAAGGGGCCTGGCGCGAAGAAGGACGAATCCGGGTTTACGACGGATTCGGGTTCCGTCCTCTCGAGCGCGTTCGTCCGCGGTGTCATGGCGATGAACCTCGCCGCGGTGCTGTTCGGCTCGAACCAGGTCGTGATCAAACAAGTCGCGGACGCCGGCTGCGACGACTTCACGCAGCTCTTCTTCCGCTTCGTCTTCGCCGTGATCCCGCTCGTGCCGTTCCTCGCGGAAGGCCTCGAGAGCAAGGACCGAGACAAGCTCCTTCAGAACGCCCTCGAGGTTGGCACCGTGCTGTGCGTCGGGTACATCCTTCAGATCATCGGGTTGGACGGCACGACGTCGTCGCGCGGCGCGTTGACGTCGACGTTCACCGTCCTCACCGTACCGATTTTCGCGCAAATGTCCGGTCAGGTCGTCCCGTGGTACACCTGGCCCGCGTCCGCGATAGGGATCGTCGGCGTCGGGTTGCTCACGAACAGCGGCGGGGAGCCGGTCGTGGGCGACGCGATTTGCATCCTCTCCGCGACGGTTTTCGGGTATCACACGCTTCGATCCGCGGAGTCGGCGGTGATGTTTGAAGACTTGGAACTCCCGTTCATCGCGTGGCAGATCGCCGTCGTGTGCGTCGAAGCCGGCGCGTGCAAGCTGTTGTCGATGATCTATCACGCGCACGAGCAAGGTATTGATGCAACGGCCGTGTTCGCGGCGTTACCGGACGAGCTCGCGGCCACGCCGTGGGCGCCGATCGCGTACATGGGCCTCTTCACGACGTCGTTTACGCTTCTGATTGAATTCTACGCGCTTCAAAACATAAGCGCGGCGACCGCGGCGTTAGTGTACACCGCGGAGCCGCTGTGGGGCGCCGCGTTCGCGTGGTGGTTCATGGGCGACCGGTGGGGCCCGATAGGGTGGGTCGGCAGCGCGCTCATCATCGGAAGCAGCGTCGGGTCGCAATTGCTCTCGTTCGATGAGGTGAAAAAAGCCAAGGCGTTGGAAGCTGCCAACGACGCGTTGATCGGCGCGGACGCGGCGCGATCGCGGTGACGAGCGAGCGGCGAATCGCATCGCGCGGGGCGGGCGGGCGGGCGGGCGGGCGCCCCCCGCGACCTGTATCTGTACTGTAGTTGTTTTGCCTGCCGCTGCGTATATTATATCACGTATTACTTGTATCCGTACGGCTGAGTTGTTGTCTTCTCTGTTTCTGTTTTCTCGTATTAAAACCCGAGTGCCTTCGCGACCGCTGTCGCTCGTCGCTCATCACCGATCGTCGATCGTCTCGTCCACGCTGTAATACCCCGAGTCCTTCAGCCAGCTCTGCCTGAGCTCATCGTCCAGCGAGTCCCCTCTCTCGTCGTCGTCGTCCCACCGGTCTGCCGCCGCGTCGCCCAGGACGTACGATCGGTACAGATCGTCCATGCTGCCGTCGACGGATCCGGACGCGTCGACGGAACCGTCCAGGCTGCTCCCGATCCCGCCGCGAGAGTTCGAGTTCGAGTTCGACGACGACCGCCCGCCGCGCGCACCGCGGCCGGCGTCGAGCGAGCTCCCGATGCCCCCGCGGCCGCGGCCGTCGAGCGAGCTCCCGATCCCGCCGCGCGCCTTGTACACGCGCTCGCCGCGGAAGTTCCGCAGGTCTTCCTCGAACGACGACGACGACTCTCCCTCGTCCGCGTCCACGGATCCCTCCGGGCGCGGCACGTTCCGGTCGCTTCGCCGCCACGTCGTGTTCGCGCGCCGCCTACGGTACACGCCGCCGCCGCCGCCGCCGCCCTCGACGCCGCGGTCGCGCCGCGCGACAGCCGCGTCGCCCCGCGCGGCGGCGAGCACGGATCGAAAGTTATGCGCGCCGCCGCCGGCGTCGCCGCCGGCGACGCGGTAGGACGCGCTGTACGACGCCCCCTTGAGCGCGCTCACCGCGGCGGCGCCTCGAGCGGCGGCCGCCGCCTCGCCGGGATCCCACGTGCCCTTTCTCCCGCGCTGGCTCAGGGTCTTACCCCGCACCTCCGCGGTCTTCGTCGCCGCGAGCGCCTTCATCTCGTCGCGCTTGAGCTCTTTCGCGACGTTGAAGTACCGCGCCGCCCTCGCGGCGTTCCCGGCGGCGTCCTCGAGCTTCGCGAGCTCCTTCACGCACAGCGCGTTCTTTGGCTCGAGGTCCACCGCGCGCGTGAGGTAATCGCGGGCTTGCGCGATGCGCCCCGTCTCGCGCTCGAGCTTCCCGAGCCCGCGAAGGAGCACGACGTTGGTGGGCTCGACGTCGAGGCCCTCGGCGTACAGCGCGCGCGCCGACTCCGCGTCCTCGCCGCGGCGCCACTCCGCGTTGGCCCACGCGGACCACGTCTGCGACGACCACGGCGCGATCTCGGTCGCGCGTCTGAAGAGATGCCGCGCGGTCGCGAGGCCGCCGCCCGCGCCGGTCGTTGACGTTTCGGATTCCGACTCCATCACCGCCCACGCCTGAAGCACGCGGTAATTTTTCGGGTTTTCCTCCGCCGCGGCGGAAAAGATGTCTCGCGCCGCGGCGACGTCGCCGAACGCGACGCGCTCGAGCCGCGCCCTCGAGAGCGCGATGTGCGCGTCGCCCGGGAAATTCGCCGCGGCGAGCTCGTACCTCTCCCGCGCTCTCAACACGTCCCCGGCGGCTTCGTCGAGCTGCGCGAGCGCGTGAATCACTCGCGGGTTGGACGGGTCCTTCGCCTCCGCGTCGGACAGGAGCGCCCTCGCCTCCAAAGCCTCGCCCGACCGCGCCTTCGTCTGCGACCACGCGTGGAGGACGACCGCCTGCGCGGCGCGCAACGACGCGCTGCTCTCCGTCGCACCAGGGTCGTCGAGCGCGGCGATGATCCCGCCGGGCTCGGACGCGTCGTATTTTACGCCCGACGACGACGACGACGACGAGAGAGACGACGCCTCTCGCTCCTCCTCCGCGCCAGAGTCCTCCTCGCCCTCCTCCGCGACGCGCGCGGCGCGCTCGGCTTCCTCGAGGACGTTCATCGCGCGCTCGAACAACCCCGCCGCGTTGACGCGCTCGCCCGCGCCAAATTCCATGACGGCCCACTTCCGAAGCGACTCCGCGCGCGCCCTCGGTCGACCCTCCGCGTGCAACAACGCGGCGCGGTACAACCCCCGCGCGCGCTCGGCGTCTCCTTGCAGCAGCTCGAACCGCGCCCACTGCTCCCACAGCGACGTGATCGACGGCGTCTTGGACGTTCGCTGATAGAAGAGCTCGCGCGCCGTCTCCGGCCGACCCGCGCGCATGAGATCCCACACGAGCTGCCACTCCACGACGCCGCCGCTCTTGTCTTTTATCGCCTTGGACGCGTCGCGGAGGGTCTCGTCGGCGGCGCGGACGCGGCCGGCGGGGGGCGGCGGCGGCAGCGGCGGCGGCGACATCGCCTCCGCCTCCGCCTCCGCCGCCGCCGCGGTCGCGATAGTCGTCGTCGCGGGCGTGGACGTGTCAGGCGCCGCGGCGGCGATCTCAAACGCGCTCGCGCTCGCGTCCGCGTCCGCGACGACGAGCTCCGCGTCGATGACAATCTCCGCGACGTCCGCCGCCGAAACGTCCGCGTCCTCGTCCTCGTCCTCCGCGTCCAGACTGTCGTCGTCTACGCTCGAGAAGCTGCCTTCGATCGCCGCCGCGGTCGCCGCGTCCGCCCTGGGCAACGATCCGAACATCTTCACGCTCGCGCGGAACCGCGTAAACTCCTCCGCGCTGACGCTTCCGTCGTTGTTCGCGTCCAGCATCTCGATGAGCTCGTCCGCCGCGCCGAGGCTCTCGCTCTGCGCGCCACCAGACGCGGTCGTGGAGTCGGCGTCGACCGCCTCCGCGTCCGCCAACCACACGTCGTTGATCACCCTCTTGATCTCGTCTCTCGTGACGACGCCATCGCCGTCGAGGTCGAACATGCGGAACATCCGGTCCGCGTCCGGGTCCGCGTTTTTCCCATCCGACGCAAGGCCCTTCTCCGTGAAGGATCCGAACCGCTGCGTCGCCGCCGTGTTCGCCGCCGCGACGAGCTCCGCGAGCGCGTCCGCGGCGCCGGGGTCTTCCTTGAACCCGCCCTTGTACGCCGTGTGCGCGGCGGTGCCCATCTCCGCCGCCGCGTGCATCGCCGCCGTGCGGATTTGGAGCTCCACCCGCCTTCCCTCTCGAGCCGAAGCCGAAGCCGAAGCCGAACCCGAAGCCAAAGCCGAAGCCGAAGCCGAAGCCGAAGCCGAAGCCTTCGATCTCGGCGAAAAAGCGTCATCGTCGCGCGCTTTCTTCGCGTCCTCCTCCTCCTCCGCGCCCTCCTCCGCGCCGCCGCCTACGCCGCCGACGCCGCCAACGCCGTTGTCGGTCCAGTCCGTCGGCAGCTTCAGCGTGCTGTGCAAGCTCCGGTACCCGTTCGGCTTGGGCCTCTGCAAATAATCCTTCGTCCTCCCCGGCACGACGTCGAACACCCCGTGCGCGATCTGCTGCGCGCGGTAGCACGCCGCGAGCGCGCTTCGCTCCGCGGCGGCGCGCTCGATCGCGCCGCCGCCCGCCGCCGCGAAGCTCGGGCTCCCGATCTGCGGCGTCACGATCACCCGCATCCCGAGCAGATCGTGCACCTCCTCCCTCGGTCGCCCGTCTCGCAACACCTTCCGCATCGTGCTGAACAGACTCTTCCGCCGCGCTTTCACCTGCACGCCGCGCGGACCACCCACGAGCGTCATGAGCCCCGGGTCCGCGACGAGCGCGTCGAAAAGCCACTCCCTCGCGCGGTCCAGCGCGATGCGATCCGCGGGGCCCTCCCCTCGAAGCCACTGCTCTAGGCTGCGGTACGACGACGGGAAGAGCTCCTTCAGGGACAGGTCCTCCAGTTCCGCGCACAGCGGCCCGGCGTCGAGCGCGTGCGCCATCGGCGCGTACAGCTGCATCGTCTCCAGCGCGAGCGCGGTGCGCTTCACCTTGGGGAGACGACTCGAGTGCCGAAGCGCGTCCGCCCTGAGGGTCGGGGTCGAGGGAGGGAGGGTCCACGGTACGAGGCGACGGACGTCGGGGCGGAGTCGAAAGGCGTCAGAAGCGGAGTTGAAAGGCGTCGAGGGCGGGGATTGAAACCAGCGAGGGACCCTGGGCGGAGAGAGACGACGACGGCAAAAGTTCTTAAGGATCGGCGTTCAGCACGCGAACGCGGCCGTATGGGGACCAGTGTGAGATAGAACGCGCCTGTACGCGAGCTCGACCACCACCGCGCGCACGTCGTGAAACGTGAGGCAAAACGTCCGGAGTTTCTCCGCGTTGGCGTCGTCGAACGACCCGACGCGCCTCGGGAGCGCGTGCAACCGCGCGCAGTCGTGCGCGAGGCGCATCACCCCAGCCCCCAGCGACGCCTCGATCTCGTCCAGCGTGACGGAGCCGCTCACGAGCGCCTCTCGCAGTAACCCCGCGGACATGCACTCGGCGTCCATGCCGAGGTCGACGAGCGCGAGCGTGACCTCCACCGCGCGCTCGTGCGTCGGGCGGAGCGGCGGTTTCGGCGCGTCAACGTCCGCGTCGACCGATGATCCGGAAGAGAAGGACGCGCCCCCGCGAAGGTCGGAGGCGGCGACGGATCCGTCGCGATCGGAGGATGAGGATGAAGAGGAGGAGGCATTCGCCGCGTCGTGCGCGTGCTGCGTCTTTTGCAGGCGTGGGATCGCGAGCTTGAGCGCCGAGAGGAGCATCTCGCGGTTGCCCTGCGCGGCGCTCGCGTCGCCCCCTTGGACGCCGTGCTCGCCGTTCGCGGACGCGGCCGCGATGCGGGGAGACAGCGCGTCCCACGCGGCGACGAACTCGACGACGCGCGACGCCGCCGAGGCTTGATTGTGTGGCGACGACGACGACGCGCCGTTCGACGGCGGCGACGACGACGGCGACGACGACGCGGCGGACGTCGCGAGCTTCGTCGTCGCGTCGCCGCTCCCGTCGCCGTCGTCGCCGCTCGTCGCCGCGACGATCGCGTTGTTCCGTCCGCGTCGCGTCGAACGCGCGCGGCGGACGCGTCCACCGTCGTCGCCCCGTCCCTCTCGGAGACGCGACGGCGACGACGACGCGCACGACGCCGCGGTCGCGATCCCGCGCGCGCGCCTCTCCGCGTCGACGCCCCCCGTTCGCTCTGTCGCGACGTTCCGAGCGACGCGACGGCGCGACGGCGGCGCCCGCGGCGCCGCCCCTAACGCGCCGCTCGCCACGGCGCGCATGGTTCTGGCGCGCCGTGCTGCTCTCGGGTGCCTCGGCTGACACCTGTCTGCTTGTCGATCGAGCGTCGCCCCTCTCCAGGATAATCCACGTCACCGGATTTTACGCGGATGTGGACAAAATGTCCACATCCGCCAGTTTCAAATTAGTCGGGTAAAAAAAACGTTGAAACCACGTTCTCCCGGTGGGGAAATTTTCATCGCATTTTCATCGGTGATTATTTTTCATCGAGGCTGACCGGAGATTCACGATCAAGAGGCGAACATTTTGACAGGCAAATCGGCCCACGCGCGCGCCCTTCAACGTGCCCGTGAGGGCTGCAATGTCCCGTCCGCCGATCTCCCGCAGTTAAATATCCGCGTCCGAGAGCGTCACACTCCATCCAATCCGCGGCTTTCGCACGCGCGAGAGTAACGAAACGATGGCAGGACGCGGAGGCGGACGCGGAGGCGGCCGCGGCAACGGCCGCGGCGGTCGCGGGCAGGCCGGAGGACGCGGCGGCGGCGGCGGCGGCGGCGCGCGACGCGTCGTCGCCGTCGTCCAGGCTGCGCCCGCGAAGAAGCTCGGCACGCTCGACGCGCGGTTCACGCTCCTGAACAAGCGCCGAGCGGAGCAGACGCAGCGAGGGGCGACGAACCGCTACGCGGCGACGATGGCGAAGCGCACGGGGCAGAGCGCGAAGAAGTTCGCGGTGCGTCGCGGGACGTCGTCGTCGTCGCGCTCCCTCCGAACGATCTCGCGCGCGCGGCCCCGATTCTAAAATTGAAACATCTCGAAGCGTCGATTCGCCGCGCTCACCGTCCGTCGTCGTCGTCCGTCGTCGTCCGTCGCCCCCTCGCTCCTCGCAGGCGAAGCCCGTGTCCGTCGCGGGCAAAGGCAAGAACAGCGCCGCCGCGAAGAAGAAGCTCGCCGCGAAGAAGGGCATCGCCGTCGGGAAAAAGGGCAAGAACGGCGTCGCGAAAGCGAAGCTCGCCTCCGCCCCGGGCGCGACGAAGAAGGGACCGAAGAAGAAGAAGAAGCCCGCGCGCGAGGCCAAGCCCACGACGCCGGCGAAGAAGGCGCCGAAGAAGGCGCCGAAGAAGAAAGCGCCGAAGAAGGCGAAGCCCGAGAAGCCGACGTACACCGCCGGCGATTTGGACATGGAGCTGGAGTCGTACATGGCCGCCGCGCCGGCCGGGGACCCGGTTCCGGCGGCGTGAGACGACGCGAGCGCGCGCGGCGCCGTCGAGAAGGATGAGATGAGATGAGATGAAATGAAATTCCCACGGCGCGGGAGTCTCGTATCCGCGCATACTTCGCGTTCACGCGGTCATCGCCTCCTCCTCCTCCTCCTCCTCCTCGCGCTCGCACAAACGCGTCGCGAGGTCCCACACCTTCCTCTGCAACCTCTCGTCCATCGCCGCCGCGCCAGGAATCGCGAGGTTACAGTTCACGTAGTACCCGCTCCCGGCGGCGCGTCTCGACGTCGCGCAATACGCCGTCGTCGCCGCCCCCGCCGCCGCGGTCTTCGGGGTGGAGTTCATAGGCGTCAGAAGCGGAGTTGAAAGGCGTCGAGGGCGGGGATTGAAACCAGCGAGGGGTGGGCGGAGAGAGACGACGGCAAAAGTCCTTAAGGATCGGCGTTCACCACGCGAACGCGGTCGTATGGGGACCAGTGTAAATATGAACGCGCCTTCACGAACGGCCGCCCGACGACGTGAAGGATCGCGCCTCGCCTCCCGCTGCTCTCCAACCGCGCCCTCTCACTTCCCTCCGTGATGACCGCGCCCGGGTGCACGGCGAAGAAGGCGACGTGCGCATCGCGCGCGCGCCGAGACGCGCGGTAGCGAGCGTGGAACTCGCGCGCGAGTACTATTTGGCACAGCTTGGACTGCGCGTAGGACTTGACCGGGTCGTACTTCACGCGCGCGGCGTCGCCGCTGAGACGTTCGAACCGCACGCGCTCGGGGTAACTGAAGCGATGTACCGCGCTCGTGACGAAGACGACGCGGCACGGATCCGTGCGCGTCGTCCCGCGCGCGAAGCGGAGCGTCGAGCGAAGGAGCAGCCGCGTCAGAAGAAACGGCCCGAGCGCGTTCACGTGGAACGCGCGCTCGTGGCCGTTCTCCGTGAGCGCGAACGGCGACGGCATGATCCCGGCGTTGTGTATCAGGACGTGGACGGAAATCTTTCGCGTCACGAGCCGCGCGGCGAACGCGCGCGTCGACGCGAACGACGCGAGGTCGAGCACCTCCGTGCGCACGTCCGGCGGCGTCGCCTCCTCGCCTTCCAGCGCGACGTCGCGCGACGCCTCGACCTCCGCCGTCATCGCGCGCGCGGCGGCGTCGCCGGCCGCGGCGTCGCGGCACGCGAGGACGACGCGCGCGCCGCCCATCGCGAGCGCGAGCGCGGTCTCGTATCCGATCCCGGTGTTGCCGCCGGTGACGACGACGACGCGCCCGGCGAGCGCGCCGCGCGCGCCGCCCGCGGCGTCGACGACCTCGCACGCGGTCGCGCGCGAGCCGAAAC
The DNA here is from genome assembly GCF_000151265.4 of Micromonas pusilla CCMP1545. Classification (NCBI taxonomy): domain Eukaryota; kingdom Viridiplantae; phylum Chlorophyta; class Mamiellophyceae; order Mamiellales; family Mamiellaceae; genus Micromonas; species Micromonas pusilla. The sequence goes on along the minus strand of NW_003315893.1, from coordinate 591,448 downwards.
CGCTGGGTCCCGCCCACCCGCACAGGTGGCCGACGGGGAAGCACCCGGCGTGGTCGCGCGTGAACGCGGTCTTGCGGCGGGAGAAGAAGCCCATGATGGAGACGGCGAGGGGGTGGGCGGGCGGTGGCGGGGGGCGACGAGCCGCGGCGCGCGACGCGACGCGACGTGCGCGAGGCGAAAATGAAAACTGTGAGCGAGCGTTTTTTTCCGAGGTCAAAAAAAACAGACAGGAACCGAGTTCCGAGGGAACGGCGCGGCGTCGCCGTCACTCCTCGCGCGCGCGCCGCCGCCTCCCCCATGCGATCTCGCCGCGCTTATCTCGCCCTCCTCGGCGCGTCGCTCGCGCTCGTCGCGCTCCGCCAGCTCGTCGTCTCCCCACCATCCCCGCGTCTCCCCGTCCCGTCGCGGCGCCGCGCGCTGACGCAGATAGCGCGCGAGAGCGAGACCCAGAGCGACTTTGACTTCTTGCCTGGCACCTCCGGCCCCGGTCCGACGTACTGGATGCTCCGAGACTACGCGCGCGAGGTCCCCGCCGCGGAGGCGGAGCGCGCGATCCTTACGCGCTCGAACGCGATGGACGCGGCGTGGCGGTCGAACGCGAAGCGCGTCACCCCGGGGCAGGTTATCCTCCTCCCGAGCACGCTGAACCGTCTCGCGGCGGCGCCGTGGGAGTGGGCGGCGGCGACGGTCGGCTTGGAACCCCTCGGCCAGGCGCTCGCGTGGTTCGGACGATGAGTGTTATACATACCGCGTTACTGCACTACCGTAGCTACGAATGAATGAATGAATACGATCTTCTATCGCTTCCGAAGCGCGTCGCGCGCGAGCAACCGCAGGTTCTCGCGCGTCAGCCGCGCCGCGACGCCCCGCGCCGTCTCCGCGGCGATCTCCGACGCCTCTCGCTTCGCCGCCGCCGCCGCCACCACGGGCGTCCACACCTTCGGCGCGCGCACGTACGTCTTCCGCGCTGCCTCCACGAGCGCGAGGACGTCCGACGCGGCGAGGAGGTCGCGGTGGCGGCGGCTCGAGGCTGACGTGTCTGCTGACGTGGCGCCCTCTTCCTCCTCCTCCTCCTCCTCCCCCGTCTCTTCCCTCGCGAGCCGCTCGACGTGCCGATCCGCGGCGGCGAACGCGTCCCGCGTCAGCGACGCTCGCAGGACGGCGCCTTCCGGGGAGAGCACGTGCGAGAGCGCGTCGTCGACCGCGTCCGCGACGGCTTGCATCTCGCGCGCGCGCGCGGCGTTCGAATCCAAATCCGAACCCGAATCGAACCCCGCGCGCGAAGGGCACGCGAGCGAACCGATCCCCTCCGCGATCCCCGCGAGCGTCTCCGCGACTTTCTTCGCGCAGCTCTCCTCCTCCTCCTCCTCCTCCTCCGCGCCCGCGTCGCCGCTCTTCCCCTTCCCATTCCCGCCGCCGCCGCCCCCCGCGTACGCGCGCGCCAACCTGGACACGCGCGACCACCGAACGGACCGCCCGTCCGGCTCGAGCACCAACCGTCTGAGCGACTCCCTCGCCTCCGGGGAGCGGTCGGCGAGTACGCGCGCGAGGACGTACGGGTACGCGCGCTCGATCACCTTGAAGTCGCGGTCGATCGTCGTCGCGGTGCCCTCCAACGCGGCGAGCGCGCGAAGGATGCGCGCGAAATACGGCGGGAGACGGAAGCCGCGCGTGGACAGCGCGGCGGAGAGTTGACTCACGACGCCGAGGAAGTCGTCCGCGCCTCGGACGCGGTTCAGGGGGGTTTGGGTGCGCGACCTTCCCGCCGGGTCCGGGTCCGGTTTGGTCTCGGTGGCGGCGGCGGCGTCCTCGAAGACGACGCGTAACGCCTCCGCCCCGGCGGTCGCGTCCACGTCGCGCGGCAGGAAATCCAGCTCGATCAGATCGCTCACCACCCCGGACGCGTCCCTGTTCACGAACCCCACGAGCCCCCGGATCATCGCGCGTCTCGCGCGCGGAGGAACCTCCACGACCATCCCAAAGTCCAAGTACACGAGCTCGCCGCGCTCGCTGACGACGAGGTTCCCAGGGTGCGGATCCGAGTGCATGAACCCGGTCTCCAAGAGCTGATGCAGCGAACACCGCACGCCGCGGTCGAGCAACGCCGCGGGGGTGACCCCCGCGGTCGCGAGCCGCGCGACGTCGGTCAAGCGCGCGCCGTCGATCCACTCCATCGTGAGCACCGCGCCGGTGGAGAGCTCGTCGAGGACGAGCGGCGCGCGGACGAGGCCTTCGAGGCCGCCGCCGCGCGTCTTCCTTCGATTTCGATCGCGATTTTGATTTCGATCGCGATCCTTCGTCGCCCGCGGCGCCGCGGCGTACGTGTCGTGGAACCTCCGCAAGCTCTCCGCCTCTCTGCGATAGTCGAGCTCGTCGTATATCCGCCCGATGAGCTCGTCCACGATGCCGACGACGTCGGATCTCAGCTTCACGAACCGCCGCGCGACGCGCGCGGCGCCGCGAAGAATCGTCGCGTCCAACGCCACGCTCGCGGCGAGCCCCGGCCTCTGAAGCTTCACCGCGACCTCGATCGGCGGCGGCCGGGGGCCCGACCCCGACCCTTCATCGATACATCCCCCGTCTTCGCCCCGATCGCGATCCCGCGACCGCAGCGTCGCGCGGTGGACCTGCGCCAGCGACGCCGCCGCCACGGGCTCCGGCGAGAAGGATTCGAAAAACGCCGCCGGGTCCGCGCCGAGCTCGCGTCGGATGAGCTCCACCGCGTGCTCCGCGCTCGCGGGCGGGAGCGCGTCCTGCAGCTTCGCGAGCTCGACGCAGTACACCGCCGGGAGCAGGTCCGCGCGCGTGGAGAGCACCTGCCCGAGCTTCACGAAGACGGGGCCTAGGGCGACGAAGTGGCGTCGCATGCGCTGAGCGCGCTCGTCCATCGTGCCTCGCTTGGCGTACGCGCGCGCGCCGATGTCGGCGAGGCGCGCGAGGACGGTGACGGCGCGGTGCGCGACGGTCAGCGGGCGCCACGCGAAGTACGACGCGAACGCGTCGGGGTCGTACACCGCGACGTGCGGGCGCGCGGACGCGGACGACGACGACGACGACGACGACGACGACGACGACGACGACGCGTCCTCCTCGACGTCGTCGCTCCTTCGCCGCTCCCACGGCGGCGTTGCGCCGTATCGCGCGTATCGACCGAACATCACGCCGCTGACGTGCGCGACGTCGTTCGCGCCCGACGTGGACGCGACGCGCTCGTCCATCGTCGCGCGAATCGACGCCCGCACCGCGGTCATCCGCGCTTCGTCGCTCCACGACGACGACGATTTCCCTCGGCACGTCGCGATGAATCCTCCTCCTCCTCCTCCTCCTCCTCCTCCTCCTCCGCGCCGCGCGGTGCTCCGCGCGCCGGGGTCCCATCCCGCGACGCCTCGGGCGCGCGCCGCCTCGAGGACCGCCCTCGCGGCCGCCCTCCGCATATTCCGCCCCCTCCGAGCCGCGAGCCGCCCGTCGCTCTGACGAGGCCTCGCGACTCGGCACCGGTGACCTAAATAGCCCACAACCTAGAGTTTGGAATCCGGCTTATTTGACCGGTAGTTTTGCCGCTTCGACCCATCCCTTCTCTGATGACCGCTTTCAAGACCTGGTTTCAAGCGTATCAGCGAGCGAACAAGACTTGGCCCTGCCTGATGCAGCTGCAGTGCTGAGAAGATTCGCGCCTGTCCAGCTGTCGGGAGCGATCGATCGCGCGTCGCACTGAACGCTCGCGCGCGTCGCGCGCGTCGAGACCGGTCGACACCGTCGCCGCGACCCCCACCCCCGGGTGGGTCGTCGCCTCACCGGAGCGTCCGTCTCTTCACCCTCTCGGTCTCGCGCGTCGGTCGCGCGACGGGATGGCGACGGCGATGGCGTCCGCGTCCGCGTCGATCGCCGCGCGAAGCTTCAGCTTCGTCGTAACAACCTCGCGCGCCTCGACGACGCGTCGCGATCGTCTACGTCCGCGCCGATCATCGTCCGCGCTTCGCCGCCGCGACCGCGTCTCCGTCGCGACCGTCCGCGCGTCCGCGGACGAAGAAGACGACTGGGACGGCAACCCCGGACCGTTCGTCCGCCCGGAGGGCTCGCCGTTCTTCGCGTCGTACACCGACCCGACGGTGTGGAAGCTGATGCAGGAGACGCTCCGCGCGGGCGAGATCGAGCAGATCCTCCCGGCGAAGGCGAAGCTCATGGCGGAGAACGACGGGTGGACGCTGATAGACGTGCGGCCGTACCCGGACTACTGCGAGCGGCACGCGTGGGGGGCGCTGAACGCGCAGCTGTACGCGCCGCAAGAGGTGAACGACATCGCGAGCGGGTGCGCGCCGACGAAAAGTTTTTTTTCAGTCGTTTCTCTTCCCCCGCCGCGCCTCGGTCACGATGTGATCATGCCGTGACGCTCGACGTTCGCGACGACAGACAATTTTTCTCTTTTCGACTGACCGACTGACCGACCGACGCGCGTCGCCGCTCGCTTCGCTCGGCAGGTTCAAAGCCGCGGCGACGTTAGCGCTGTTCCCGGAGCGCATCGGTAAGAAATACGTCTCCGTCGCGGAGAACGACGCGTTCCTCGACGAGATGCAGGACTGCGTCGAGTGGGGCTCGCCCGTCATCCTGTACTGCCAGAACGGCGGGATCATAGGCGACGAGGCGGACGACTACGAGGAGGGTCTGCAGACCGTGAGTCTCATCGCCGCGCACGAGCTCGCGGCGCGAGGGTGGGGGTGCGAGGCGATCAAGGTGCGTTCTGTACGCTGGTCCCCACACGGCCGCGTCGGCGTGGTGAACGCCGATCCTTAAGGACTTCGCCCGTCGCATCTCTCCGCCCAGGGTCCCTCGCTTTCAACGCCCGCCCTCGATGCCTTTCAACTCCGCGTCTGACGCCTTTCAACTCCAACCCGACGTTCGCTCGTATGGAACGCACCCAAGCACATGGCGGGCGGTTTGGCGATGTGGGACGAGGGCGAGGGGTTCGACGTCGGCGAGGTGCGGGACGAGTGATGCGACGAGGCGCGCGCGGGATGCGCGCGGGATGCCGCGCCGCGCCGCGCCGCGCGCGCGCGCGTGTTAACCTTATCTAAGCGTCTATGAAGCGTCTAAGCTATGATACCTATGATACCTACGTCTGCAGCCATCCTTTCGCGGTTTCGTAGACGAAGAATGAGATCGCGCTGCCCGGGGCGACGGCGGCGACCCTCGCGGTGGCGCCGTTCATCAGCGCCCTGGGCCCTTCCTTCCTCGCTATTTTTGCCATGACGCTGAAAACGTTCTCTGCCGGAGCGTTACCCCCACAGCTGCTCGCGGCCATCACCTGCAGACGCGTCTTCGCCGTGTCGAGCGGGTTCGTCGCCGCCGTCGCTACGGCGGCGGCGATCATCCCGACGCCGCCGCTCGTCGCCGGCGACAGCGTCTCTTTCGTGACGATAACGCCTCCATCTCGACCGTTACCCCCCCCCCCACCCCCCCCACCGTTCAGCACCCCACACAGCGCGTCTCTCCCGTGCTCGTAGCACACGAAATACACGACGCTGAACGGCCACCACGTCAGGTTCGACGCCCAGTACCCTCGGAACAGCCCTCGCGTCACGCCCTCGGGGGCATTCCATACGAAGCGATGTCGGGGTGGAGTTCAAAGGCGTCAGATGGCGTTCAAAGGCGTCGATGGCGGGGATTGAAAGCGAGGGACCCTGGGCGGAGAGAGACGACGGCAAAAGTCCTTAAGGATCGGCGTTCACCACGGCGACGGGGTCGTATGGGGACCAGTGTGAGATAGAACGCACCTCATTCTTCACGATCGTTCGGTACGCGTCCGCGGTTCCGCGGTAGCTCGCCCCCGCGCCCGCGCTCCCCAGCGCCTCCCGCGCCTGAAGCCTCTCCTTCACGACGTCCACGGGCGTGTACACCACGGACGCGAGCGCCTGCGCGGCCATCCCCGCGAGCGCGTACGAGGGCGTCGCGCCGACGAGCGACGGAGGCGCGATCGCGCGAGCCGCCTCGTAGCCGACGAAGTACGCGCTCGACGCGAACGGGACGCCGGTCAGCACCGCGCCGAAGCCGCGATAGAACCCGGGGATTCCCTCGAGACGCGCGATGGAGGCGATCGCCGCGAGCGCGGAGGCGTGGCGGTGCGACGCGAGCGCGACGCCGCGAAGTTGCATCCGCGTCTTGACCGTGTCGAACGGGTGCGTGACCGCGCGCGCGGCGACGCCGGAGACGCCGCCCGCGATCGCGGTGGACGAGAAGAAGGACGACGACGACGACGACGACGACGACGCGGAGGCGGCGCGCGATGACGTGGACGCGTCGGCGGCGTCGCCGCCGCCGCGGGAAGGGGGCGGGTCGGCGCCCATCGCGAGTGACGTCGGCCGGCGGCGGTGCGGCGGACTTGATGAAGAGCTGAGGTGCCGAGCTCAGTTATTTTGGATTACATCGGCCGACGCGACGACGGACGATACGACGATACGACGCGAGCGATGACTACATACAGTACGATATCGTTCGCGCGCGCGACCGACGACACGACCGACGCCCCCGACGCCCGCGCGACTCCGTCTTCTTTCGTCTTCGTCTTCACGACCACTTCTTCCCCGTCGCCTCCTCCAACCGCTTCCTCGCCTCGACGAATCGCATCTTTTCGTTTTTTATAAAGTCCGCGACGTAGCTCGCGTCCCTCACGTCGCTCACGTCCACGCCGTTCGCCTCGCACGCTTTCAATACCTCGTGCGTCATGCAGCGATTCTGTATTATCCCGACGAGCGTCGTGTCGCTGTGCTTCGGGTCCCCCGCCTTCGCGGGCTTCCAGTCGCCCACGAGATACCACGCGTCTCCGGGCTGGTCTTCGACGTGGTAGAGATCCGCGATGGAGATGCCGTACTCCTCGCACTTCGCCGCGTACTTCTCGACGCGTCGGCCGATGCCCGCCTTCGCGAGGCCGATGAGGAGGACGCGCGCGCCGAGGACGATGCCGCCCGCGGCCGCGCCCTCGGGCGCGGAGAAGGAGAAGTCTCCCGCGGCGGGCGAGAAGTTGGATATCACGAGACTACGACGCGATCGCGAGGTGCGATCGCGAAGCGGCGTCCCAGTCCGCGCCGGCGTCGCGGACGTCGTCGCGACGCGGCGCGGGGAGGAGACGCGAGACGACGCGAGCGCGCGGGGGGTCGCGGGCGCGACCATCGCGGTCGTCGCCATCGTCGGTGGCGGCGGCGCGGCGTGCGAGTGCGCCGGTGACGACGCTTCGACGTCGACAGGAGCGGGCGGAAGAGAAGAGAGTGGAGGGAGGGGAGTCATGTCATCACTGTCCAGTCTCGCGTCGCCAAGTGGCCCATCTCGAGGCTCAGAACGCCACGCGCGCCTCGCGCACGCCGACGCTCCGTCGACGTCGAAGATGACGACGCGCGTCGCTCAGTGAGCCCGCGAAGGCGCGATCGCCGACATGCCGCCGACCGGGAAGGTGCGCGGGGGACCCGCACCCGGCGCGTCGCGCGTCGGCATTGATGACGGCACCTCCCGCGATGAATTAATCGAAAAGCGCCCCCTCATCTCATCTCATCGCCCGCCTCTTCCTCCTCCTCCTCCTCCTCCTCCTCATCCCTCGTCATCCCACCAGGACGCGATCCTCGCCGCGGCGCGCGCGATCGACGCGGGCGCGGCGTGCGACTCCGACGCGGACGCGAACGGCTCCGACTCCGACGCGGACTGGGCGAACTGGGGGGGCGTGGACTGGAAGAACCTCGACGTCTCGCTCTACGACGACGACGACGACGACGACGGCGACGACGACGACGGAGGCGACGACGGCGACGGACCCGCCGAACCGAACGCGCCTCTCCGCCCCGAGGACGTCGGCCTCCCCCCGCGACTCGCGAGCTGGCTCGCGCGGCACCGCTGCGGCGACGTCCGCCGCGCGCGCGACGCCATCGGTCGACGATCGAGTCGTTCGAAGCGGACGACGACGCCAGACGCGGACGGTCACGTCGCGCTCGGCGGCGCGCGGCCAAAGTACGCGCCCCTGCACGAGCGCCCGCCCGCGAAGGTGCTGCCGTGCGCGCGCCCGATGCCGCGCGACGACGACTTCGAGCCGCCGGACGTCGTCGCGAGGAGGAGGGCGCTCGAAGGTGCGTTCTATGTCACACTGGTCCCCATACGACCGCGTCGGCGTGGTGAACGCCGATCCTTAAGGACTTTCTCTCCCGGCGCTTCTCTCCGCCCAGGGTCCCTCGCTTTCAATCCCGACACACCTCGATGCCTTTCAACTCCACCTGACGCCTTTCAACTCCACCCCGACGTTCGCTCGAAGACGCCGGCCCCGTGACGGAGGTGGTCGTCGACGGCGGCGGCGTGAAATATTTCGCGCAGAAGTCAAACGCGGCGACGACGGCGGCGGCGGTGGACGCGTTGCGTCGCGCCGCGGTGAGGGAGCGCGAGATGGACCTTCCGAGAGGCGCGGGTCCCGCGGGGCGGTGGAGTCCGGAGCGCGGCGGCGGCGGGGCGGGGTTGGGCGGGCGCGGGGGGGGGCACGACGACGACGACGAAGAAGAAGGCGGCGGCGGGGGGCTTTTGGCGGCGGCGCTCGCGCGCGTCGGCGCGGGTCGCCGAAACGCCAAAACCGCGGCCGTTTCGCGAGGTCCTGCTTCAAAACGCGGCGGCGCGGGCCTGGCGACGTACTCTCCCGCCGCGGACGCCGCGTTGCTTCGTCTGTTCCCGCCGAACGAGCGCCCTCTGATCGATCAGACGATCGGCGTGCACTCGAAGAGCGTCGTCCCGCGCGCGACGCGACAGACTGCGCTCGATCGCTTCGTCGCCGCGGCGCTCCGCGCGGAGGCTGCCGCCGCCGGCGGCGACGCGATCGCGATCGAGCCGGACGCGGCGTGGATGAACGCGCACGTCAAGGCGCGGCGACGCGCGGTGACGCGCGCGCGCGAGGCGGAGGCGCGCGTGCACGCGAGGTCGACGAGTAAGCTTGTGTACCGGAGCCTTTCGACGGCGGCGTTTAAGACGACGACGGCGGCGGACGCGGGCGCGGACGTCGCCGCCGCGGTCGCCGCGGTCGCCGCGGTGGGCGGCGACGACGCCCCCGCGGGCGATGAAGAGGAGGAAGAAGGAGGAGGAGGCGGCGGCCCGGCGCGCGCGACGGCCGCGGACAGAGCGGCCGCGGCGACGGCCGCGTCCGTCGCCGCCGCCGCCGCGCGCGCAGTGGCGAAAGACGCGGGCGCGGGCGCGACGCTCGCGGGGTTCCTCCCCGCCGTCCCCGGATCGCTGCTGCAGCGGTACGTCAGCGAAGCCGCCGCACGCGTGGATCTGACGCGCGCGAGGGTCGTACGCGGCGACGCGTCGCTGGCGTTCTTCTACGCCGCGGCGAAGCGGACGCGGCCGGACCCGCCGGGAGGGGAAGAGGGGCGGCGACGCGCGGCGGCGCGCGAAATCGCCGCCGCCGTCGTCGCCGCCTCGGCGGCGGCGACGACGGCGTCCCCCGCCGCGAACGCTCCGCGCGATGCCGTCCCCGGGCACCCCGACGTCGTTGCCGCGGTGACACGCTTCGTCGCGACGTACCTCACCCCGCTCGTGGACGTCGGCGTGCTGACGTCGGCGCGCGGGGACGAAGTTTTGGAGAAGGTTGTTCGAAAGGTGATGGCGCGCAAGGCGTCGCGCGAGAGGGACGCGTCGTTTTTGGACGACGCGCGGGAGGCGGAGAAAATTAGGGAGCTCGCGAGGGCGTACGTGCAGATGGGGCGGGGGGGCGGCGGCGTGGATAATCCGAAGAAGAAGCGCCGGCGGGCGTGAGTCGCGGCGCGCTAGCA
>NW_003315893.1:572907-581164 GCF_000151265.4 Micromonas pusilla CCMP1545 | reverse complement strand
CCAATTTCAGACCCGATTTTAGACCCGATTTTAGACCCGATTTTGCTACTAAATCCCTCTACTAAAACCCTCTATAATAATATCTGAAATTCGGGAACACCCGCGAATCGGAGTCATCATCCGGTGCGCGGCACTCGAGACCACGCGCGATGGGCTGCGGCGCGTCCACCGGGGCGACCCCCCGCGAGCTGTCGGACGCGCACCCTAAAGAAGCGAAGGATCGCGCGCCCGCTCAGAATCACTCGCCCGCTCGCGCGGTCGGCGCCCGCGGGAGCCCGTGGGTGCTCAAGACGTCGCCCGGACACTCCGGTGCCGTGTGGTTCCAGGGCGGTGACAAATGTGAGGAGGTCGAGCGCCGAGGCGGACCCGGGACGATACGGAACGCCATAGCGGACTTCAAAGCGCACCCTGACAAGTACGTGGCGATGAGGTACTTTCCGGACATGCACGACGAGGACTGGGAAGAGCAGGACTGCACCCTGTTTTACCGCCCGACCAAACAATCGTCGTCGCTCGCGTGTGATAAGAGGAGCGGAGGCTGGACGGTTCTGGAGTGGACGTGCCACCCGCTGAGGCCGGACGTCGAGGTCAAAGACGACGGACACGAAAAGCGATGGCTTGAAACTTTCAAAGAGACTCTATACTCTACAAGCAAGACGTACAAGACGCGAGGCGTTTCCCCCGGGCGCGGCCAGGGCCTCGCGGACGTCCCGTCCCTCTGCCTGTGGAACACGATCAGCCCGAACGATCTCAACCAGGGATCCGTCGCGAACTGCTACATGATCGCCATGTTCGCCGCGCTCGCGGAGTGGCCCGGTGCTATTAAGAAGCTGTTTCGAAAGACGAAAGGCGCGGACGAGATGCCGCGCTCGAACACTGCGAACGAGTACACGATAACGCTTTACGATCTCGAGAATAACAACATGGAGGTCGACGTCGTCGTGAACGAACTCCTCACGGTGATCGTGGACAAGGGCGGAATTAATGGCCAAAATCTCGGGGTGAGTATATCCGACTGCTGCGAGTTGTGGCCGTGTTACCTCGAGAAAGCGCTCGTGGCGCACTGCGGCGGGTGGAACGACATCGGGAACGGCGGGTGTTCCAGCCATGTATTCGAGATTGTCACCGGATGCCCCAACGTGTATTCCTTGGACCTCAAAACCTTCACTTGCTGTGGGAACATCGCCGGGGCAAAGCGCAGCAACAGCGTGCGATGGTATAAAGAGTCCGCGCTGGCTCAATCCATTTATTATAATCCACCGTGGCCAAGCGCGAACGGCAAACCCGTGGTGCAGCCGAAAACCCAGGACGGTTGCATCGACGCGCTGTACGCGTACGATAAGGCAAACTACCCGATGATTTTCTCCTCGGGCGTAGACAAGAACAGCGCCGCAACCGAAAAGAAAGGCTATGTTGACAACCACGCGTACACGCTCATAAGGGTCGAGAAGAACGTCGCAGGGAGCGGTATAGACATGTTGCTCGTTCGGAATCCCTATGGACGCGGGGAGCTCACGAGAGGAAGGTTTGTCGACGACGGACCAGGGTGGAAGGAGCACCCGAAGATACAAAAGGCTTTGCGCCCCGTGTTCGAGGACGACGGCGTGTTTTGGCTCGAGAAGAGCGAGTTCTTCGAATACGTCGACAGCATCGAAGTGCTCGCGCTGGACATGACGACGTTCGTGAAGAGCTCGTACAAGCCGCCGCCGCTGGACTATTGCCCACAGGATCATTACCCATAGCTGTTGGGTGTCACGTTCAACTTAGAATCGCTTAGAAGAAACGCCGGCGGGCGTGAGTCGCGGCGCGCGTAGCATAGAGTGACTCGCACGGAACGTCTGATAGAATATCTGAAATTCGCTGTGTTAAGAAAACGTGCTCGGTGATCGTAAGAGTGTTTGACAACCTGGAAGCTATCTCGCTCTTGACCTCTATTTCTCAACACACCCCCTCGTCAGTAGCCATCTGAGACGGCAGAAAGGTTGAGGATAAGATGGATGCGGACGAAGCAAGAGTCCATCGAGAGTGATATGCTTCAAATGTGTAGCAGAGCTACGCGGCATCCGCAATGTTCGCGAAATACCGAATCTAGATTTGTGACAGAAAAGGTTACGGTCAGATGATTTGGTCTCTGAAGCCGCCACCTGTGGCGCCAAGGTATGGCGTGTACGACCCTGAACTGCGGCTTCTGGTTGCGCTGTCACATGCGGCGACTCGTTGCGCGGGCACATGTGGCGACTTCTGACTGCGCTGGCACACGTGGCGACTCGTTGCGCGGGCACGTGTGGCGACTTTTGCCATTTTTGCACCATGGCGGGGTGGCTTGTTGCGCTCGGTTCAGGATCGGATCGTCGGTGATCGTACCATGGCGCCAACGATGGCGGCTTCATTATTGCGCCGTGGCGGCGGCTTTCCGCGTGCTTGATCGTGTACCCGGGGTCTGCATCGGCTCAACGCAGCTGTGGAAACGTGAGGGAGGTGCTGTGGCTCTCGATCTGAGCGCACGCACGAAGTCCCTTATCCTGTTGAAATGTGGTCGTCTTATCCGATCGGGGTCTCGAAGACAGCGGGACACGAGGAATGCCACGAATGATGAGGCGCCCCCTTGTCGCGCTGCCAGAGAGGATGGATGAGAGTGAAGACCACGAGAGCACCCGGGTACACGATGAAGCACCGCGAGGGAGTCTCCGAAGATCGGCGATCGAAATTCTTCGAAGGTCTCCGAAGGTCCGTCTTTTGAGGAGAAGACGGGAAACCGACTCTCACGCCGATGGCAGCACGCCGCGATGGCACCCTTGTGATGCTGCGGAAAGATACTAGAGGCGAGGGTGCTGCGCCCCTGGATCAAGCGTGGTGGCTCATAACCTGTTAAGAAAACGTGCTCGGTGATCGTAAGAGTGTTTGACAACCTGGAAGCTATCTCGCTCTTGACCTCTATTTCTCAACACGCTGGAAATTCGGGAAAACCCGCGAATCCGAGTCATCATCCGGTGCGCGACACTCTCGAGACATGCGCGACGGGCTGCGGCGCGTCCACCGGGGCGACCCCCCGCGAGCTGTCGGACGCGCGCCCTAAAGAAGCGAAGGATCGCGCGCCCGCTCAGAATCACGCGCCCGCTCAGAATCACTCGCCCGCTCGCGCGGTCGTGCTCGCGGGAGCCCGTGGGTGCTCAAGACGTCGCCCGGACACTCCGGTGCCGTGTGGTTCAAGGGCGGTGACAAATGTGAGGAGGTCGAGCGCCGAGGCGGACGCGGGACGATACGGAACGCCATAGCGGACTTCAAAGCGCACCCTGACAAGTACGTGGCGATGAGGTACTTTCCGGACATGCACGACGAGGACTGGGAAGAGCAGGACTGCACCCTGTTTTACCGCCCGACCAAACAATCGTCGTCGCTCGCGTGTGATAAGAGGAGCGGAGGCTGGACGGTTCTGGAGTGGACGTGCCACCCGCTGAGGCCGGACGTCGAGGTCAAAGACGACGGACACGAAAAGCGATGGCTCCAGCCGTACGTGAAAGAAGATCGAGGCAAGACGGTCAAGACGCGAGGCGTCTCCCCCGGGCGCGGCCAGGGCCTCGCGGACGTCCCGTCCCTCTGCCTGTGGAACACGATCAGCCCGAACGATCTCAACCAGGGATCCGTCGCGAACTGCTACATGATCAGCACGTTCGCCGCGCTCGCGGAGTGGCCCGGCGCGATCAAGAAGCTGTTTCGAAAGACGAAAGGCGCGGACGAGATGCCGCGCTCGAACACTGCGAACGAGTACACGATAACGCTTTACGATCTCGAGAGCGCGCCAGTCGCGCGGGAAGTGGACGTCGTCGTGAACGAACGCCTCGCCGTGGACGTCGACAGCGGGGACAAGCTCGGGGTGGCGACATCCGACTGCGCCGAGCTGTGGCCGTGCTACCTCGAGAAAGCGCTCGTGGCGCACTGCGGCGGGTGGAACGCCATCGGGCACCGCGGGAATGAAGGAGAGGTATTAAGGATTCTCACCAGATGCCGCAACGCGTATAACTTTACCCTCAAGGACTTCGCTCGCTGTGGGAACATCGCCGGGGCAAAGCGCGGCAACAGAGTGCAAAAACGGAACGGGGAAGGTCGTTACAGGATACCGTGGCCAAGCGCGAACGGCAAACCCGTGGTGCAGCCGAAAACCCAGGACGGTTGCATCGACGCGCTGTACGCGTACGATAAGGCAAACTACCCGATGTGCTGCTCCGCGATGCGGGACGGGAACACCGCGGCGACGCTCGCGGACGGTTTCATCGACAACCACGCGTACACGCTCATAAGGGTCGAGAAGAACGTCGCGGGGAGCGGTATAGACATGTTGCTCGTTCGGAATACCTGGGGACGCGGGGAGCTCACGAGAGGAAGGTTTGTCGACGACGGACCAGGGTGGAAGAAGCACCCGGAGATACAGAAGGCTTTGCGCCCCGTGTTCGAGGACGACGGCGCGTTTTGGGTCGAGAAGAGCGAGTTCTTCGAATACGTCGACAGCGTCTGCGTGCTCGCGCTGGACATGACGACGTTCGTGAAGAGCTCGTACAAGCCGACGCCGATGCTGAAATTGTGCCCACAGGTTCATTACCCATAGCTGTTGGGTGTCTCTCCGCCCACCCCTCGCTTTCAATCCCCGCCCTCGGCGCCTTTCAACTTCAACTGACGCCTTTCAACTCCACCCTTTATTCTACGGAGAAGGTCGTCGACGCGTCCGTCGCCGCGGCGCGCGCGAAGGCGGAGGACGCGAGGAAGGCGGCGGCGGAGAGGGCGCGGCGGTCGAACGTCACGATCAACTTAGAATCGTAGTTTAGTCGTGAACAGAGATCGTGTTTATTAGAAAGAAATTCAATAGCTCGTCCGTCTTCGTCTTCGTCATCCTCGGCGCGCGTTCAGTTACCCCCCCCCCGCCTTCGCCGCGGCCGCCTTCGCCGCGCGCGTCTTCTTCGCCTTCGTCGGGATCTTCGGCTTCGGGAGAATCTCCGACGTTTTCTCCGCCGCCGCCGCCGCCGGCGGCGTCGGGCTCTTCACCCCCGGGGTCTTGTCCGACGGCACCAGCGGCGAAAACGGCGGCGGCGGCGACAGCGGCGGCTTCCCCGCCGCGGCCGGGCCGTCCCTCCCGCCGCCGCCCTTGATCTTCATCGCCGCGACGCCAGCCTCGATCTCGGCCGCGTTCACCGCGCCGTTCGCCTCCGCGGCGGGCGTCGGCGGCCGCAGACGAATCTTCAAGACGCCCTTTCGGACGTCGAACGTCGCGCTCTTCCTCCACTTGCCGCCCTCGTCTGCGTTCCACCGCCCCCGCGCCTCGCTCGGGATCTCGATCTTGACGTCGTGGTACCCGTCCAGCGCCTTCACGCGGACCTCGTTCAGGGACACCATGATCTCGCACTGCTCCGCGGTCTGCACGTCCGGCAGCGTCACGAGCACGTCCACGCCGCCGCCGACGACGCGCCCGACGAACGTGCCGTCGTCGGCGGGGAGATGCACGATCTCAAACTCCGCGTCGTCCGGCAGCGAGTCGCCGGGGGTCGTCCGGAACACCGTCCAGTACACGATCGAGGACGCGCCCATCGCGACGAGGATCCAGAAGAAGACCTCCGCCATCGGCTTCGCGAGCTCGGCCGGGTCAAGTGAATACTTCTCCGGAAGCGGCCCGGCGCGGCGGAGGAACCACGCGGGGAGCGTCGGCCATCGCGTCGCCACCGCGCCCGCGAGCGGCAGCGAGAGCTTCGCGATCGCAGCCTTAAACCGGACAATCTTCGGCGTCGCGCGCCTGCGCACGTTATCCCGCACGAACGCAGCCTTCTCGGACGCGCTCGCGCTCGCGCCGGTCCACCACCCGCGGAGTCTCTTCCACGCGGCGCGCGACCACTCCAGCGCCTCCTCGCCGAGCTCGCCCGCCCTCGCGCCCTGCCGCGACCAGTACTCCGCCGTCGTGCGGCTCTTCCTCGGCGGGCCCTCGTCGACGTCCCAGCCGCCCTTGCGGGCTTCGTACTCCCTGCGCGCGCGCCCGGACTTCTGGACGTGCTCCCAGAGGAACCCGAGGTTCCGACGCGCCTTCGCGAACGTCTCGACGACGTGCTCGAAGAGCTCGCGAAGTTTGCCCCACGCGGCGATCGCGAGCGATTTTCCCGTCTCGACGTGCGGCGCCGCTTTCGTCGCGATGAAAGCGAAGACCTCGTCCGCCTGCTCGAGAACGCCGACGTACGCCAGGAGCGCGCGCGCGTTTTGCTTCGCGAACCCCGCGGCGCCGACGACGTGCTCCGTCGCGTGGGCGGCTCTGCGACGCACCCACGGCGGGAACCACGGATCTTCTTCGCCCTCCGCTCCGCTCGAAGCCTCGGCCTCCTCCTCCGCCTTCGCGGCCGCCTCCGCCTCCGCGCGCGCTTCCTCCGCCGCCGCGGCCGCGACCGCGTGCTGCTCTCGAAGCGCGGAGAGCTCGGTCGCGTGCGCGTCGCGCTCCTCGAGGATCCGGCGCTCCAGCGCGGCGATCTTCTCGCTCGCGCGCGTCGTCGCCTCTTCCGTCGACGCCGCGGACGCGGCGGACGCCTCCTGCGTGGGTGAAGCGATCGGTCAGTCGAACGTCTTACCGGTCAAACGTTGAAAGGGAAGCGCGGGTGAAGAGTGACGACGGGAAAAGTCCTTAAGGAACGGCGTGCACCACGCGAACGGGGTCGTATGGGAAGCAGTCTCACCTCCTCCGCGCGCTTCGTCGCCGCCAAAACGCGCGCTTCCGCGTCCGCGACGGACGCCTTCATCGACGTCAGCTCCGCGCTGAGGTCGTCCACCGCGGCCGCGTGCTCCGTGAGCGCCGCCTCGCAGACGGCGCACGAGGCAACGCGCGTCGACGACGGTTCGGGGGGCGAGGGGTCGTCTTCGGCCGTCTTCGTCGGACGAGGCGGGGACGACAGATCTGGCGCGTCGTCCGGGATCATCTTCGGGGGCGCGCTCGCCGCCGCGGCTTTCGCGCGGTGGCACAGCGTGTCCGTCGCGTCGCATTCTTGCGCGGCGACGCCGCCGACGAAGAGCAGCGCCGTCGCGAGGACGCACAGCGTCGCGCGGGCCCGCATCGTTCGCGTGCGGCGCGTTGTGATGCTGACCGGTTTAAAACATCCACGCTGGAGAATAAAAAAGTGAACGTTCACTCTCTTCTGCAGCATGCGGTCGCGTCGCAGACCACGAGGCGCCGACTCGGCGTCGCGCGCGATCGCGAGCGCGCGCGCTGCCCCGCTCCCGCGGCCTCCTCCTCCGCGCGTCGCACCCGATGAGCGCCCCGCCCATCCCCCGCCCGGGCGAGGAGATCGACCTGAAGAAGGAGCTCGAGCGGAAGCGACGCGAGCGGAAGCGCGACGCGTACTTCGCCGAGCTCGCGGAGCAGGAGAAGGGGCCCGCGAAGAAGAAGGGCGCGGTCGCCGCGGGGGGGAAGAGAGCGAAGGCGCAGGCGACGACGAGCGAGAAGGGCGGCGGCGGCGGCGAGCCCGCGACGGCGGCCGCGACGACGACGACGACGACGACGACGACGACGACGACCGCGTCGACCGCCGCCGGCGCGAAGAAGATGGCCTTTCCGATCGGGCTGCTGACGAAGAAGAAGATCGCGTCGTCGTCCTCCTCGGGCCCCGGGCTCGCGCCTCCGACGGCGGGCGACGGCGGCGGCGGCGCGGGCCCCGAGGCCGCGAAGGCGAAGGCGTCCGCGGCGGGGACGACGATCACGGGGATCCCGCCGCCGCCGGACGGGGAGCCGCCGGAGGAGTCGGACGGAGCGAACGCGCGAGGGTTCGTCAAGTTTATAGTCCCGGAGGGACACGGGAACGTCGTCGAGGGCGGCGAGAGCGGCGGCGGCGAGGGCGACGACGGCGACGACGACGACGAAATGACGCCGTCGCTGTCGAAACACGTCCGCGTGCAGATCCCCAGAGGCCCGATCGTGGAGGTGACGCTCCCGCCCGGGTGCGTCCCCGGGGAGACGCTGACGGTGCCGGTGCCGGAGTACGCGCCCGACGACGTCCCGCCGCCGCCGCCGCCGTCGCTGCCCTCTGGTATCGGCNGCGGCGGCGGCGGGGGGTCGTCGGGGGGGGCGTCCGGCGGCGGCGGCGTCGGCGGCGTCTCGGGGGGGACGCAGGGGGGGGGCGGCGTCTCCTCGATGGGGGGGCTGGGGGGGAGCTGGCGGCGGTGGTGTGTCGGCGGCGGCGGCGTTTTGTCGTCGTCGTCGTCGTCGTCGTCGTCGTCGCCGCCGCTGTTGTCGCCGTCG